>NC_056727.1:157062387-157092387 GCF_019279795.1 Protopterus annectens | reverse complement strand
TTTTGGAGTCCTTTATCCTTTTGGTGAGGAACTTTTGGGGTCTCTCCAATTGCTGCAGATGTCGGGTGAGATACATCCCGAATGGGGCATTGTACTCGATCATTGGTCTGATAAGTGAAGAGTACAGGGAACAATGACCTCACTAGATCTGGATGTGAATCCCTTCATGATCAGGTGGGCAATGTAGAAGGTCTTTCTAACCACTTTAGCAATGTGAGTGTCAAAAGAAAGGCCACTGTCAACCTGGGTCCCCAGGTCCCTGATAACCTCTTCTGTGCTTAGTGGATTGCCACCTATATGGTAGCTTGGGGTTACCTTGTTTTTCCCGAAGGGTATGACTATACATTTTTGGCGTTTAACTTCAGGCCATGGCTCTGGCACCAGCTATCTGTTTCCGTGAGTCCCTTCTGAAGGATATCAGTGTCCGATGCACTTTCCACTATGGCCAGTTTGCAGTCATCTGCAAACTTTGTCAGCCAAAGTCCTCCCATGTTGGCCTGTACTTCTGAGAAGTAGATGCCAAACAATAGGGGCCAAGGACCGAGCCCTGTGGGACACCACTTGTGACCGGCTTGGAGTCTGACACAGCGCCAGCAACTCTAACCCTGTGGGTTCTGTCCTTAAGCCAGTTTGCAACCCATCTTGTGACATATGGGTTTACATTTAAGCTGGTAAGTTTTTCTACAATACCCGAGTGGGGTATTGTGTCGAAGCCTTGCAAGGTCAAGGTAGGCTGTATGGACTGCCTTTCCTCATCAATGGCCTTGGTGACTATTTCAAGAAGTCGACCAAGTTCAAAAGGCATGATCTTCCCTTGACAAAGCCAAACTGGGTCGGGTCCAATGTCTGCAAGTCCCCTATATCTTTGTTTATGAGCTCCATTATGATCCTCTCCATAGCTTTGCAGACTAGACTTGTTAAGCTTATGGGGCGGTAATTACCAGGGTCCGTAGAGGCGCCACCTTTGTGGAGTGGGACCACAGTTGCCGTACGCCACTCCTTGGGCACGTATCCTGTGGTAAGGCTGAGATTAAACAGCTGCCTTATGTGCGGGTTTAATTCCTCATTTAGCTCGTGTAGCACACAGCCGGGGACACCATCCGGTCCCATGATTAATTAAGTGGATAAAATGAAGTAATAATTGAGATGGGGAAAAAGGCCATTGCTGTTCGTCATTAAGAATTTATAACTAGTTTACAGAATGTAAGAGAGAGATGAACTAGTATTTAGCAGAGATGTGAAATTTGTGTGTGTGTGTATGTGTGTGTGTGGTGATGGCACAGAACAATTCAGGAACCAAAACTGAACCAGTTAACCAATAATCAGAGTAACCTACTCCTACCTTAATTGAATGATGTCCCCTACTGAAGTTGCTTGCTTTTTTTAGGGGGGGGGGTTACTTGGTTACCTACCTGGAGGCCCTGGACTTTTGTAACATAGTTTTTGTTTTAATGTCTCAAGTCTGTAATGTGATAAAATGCACAAATACACAGTGTGTGTAACTTATAACTGCTGAATAACTTTTTGGCCTTAGAAGTGGTGTAAAAAGAAAATGTTATGTTGTACCCAACTGACTGCTCTGACAAGCAAAGGAAAACCGGGCAACAAAAGTACAAATAACTCAATTTAACCAAAATATGAGCTGCAGTCCTACTTATTGTTAGTGAATGTTCTTCATTTTGCCATTCCAGACTGGAAGAGGTAGTGCAGTGTTCCTTATCTGGAAGTAGAAAGGTTGTCTATGGCTGTATTTTTTAATTATTTTTGCTTGTTGGTGTTATAGCTAATATGGTGTTAATTCCAAATCACAAACAGTCTAAATGTGAACAAGTCTCAGCAGAAGAATGTAGTCAACATTTGTAGCCTTACTATTTCTCTTGGTGTTATCACTTCAGATCACCTAAGGTATTAGGCAGTTCAAATTGCTGCATTTGCCAGGTACAGTTTTGTCTTTGTCAGTGCTGGGTTTTCCTTTGGGGATCTGGAAAACTGTAACATCACATAATAGTTTATGGTTATCACTGTATCTCAGTTCTTTCAATGTATATTTGTATTCTGAGCTATTTTAATGCATTAAAATCACTAAATGCTTATTATATTTTAATGAATCCTGTCATATTAACTCTATTTTATTTATGTGTTTGTTTGTTTGTTTTGCCTTTATTTACTGAGATAGTCAGACTGGGTTTAGCATAAATTCCATTTCAGAAGAGGCCCTGGGAGAAAACCTGCATATATTGTACAATCATTAAAACAATCATGAAAGTTTAAAGTAATTTGCCATTATTTCTATACATGTCATGGCATTTGAACTGCCAAGAGCCATGATGTATTTTCCAACTTGCATTTCCTTTCTTTTTTGGGCCGTTTTTTAATAAAAAGCTTCATCAACTTTTTATTAAACCACTGCATTCTGTGTTGGTTACATTTCTTGTAATCATTTTAAGTCGAGTTGCTTGCTACTGAGATTTGTCTGCATACATCAACTGGACATAAGCTGATTTAAGTATATTTTCTGCATTTTATTGTGGTTTTATAATTTGGACTCATTCCTCAGATCTAGCTCTGTTGAAACTGTCTTCCCTACCCCCCCCTCCCTGTTCTTGGTTGTAGTTTAAATTTGGTGGCTTTTGCAGTGCCCGCCCCACTGTAGATTTGATCTAGGACACTCCCCCAGTCCCATCTATTTACCGCATTCTATCTAATAAACCCTTTCTGCACTTGCTTTTAGTCCTTTTTAATTTAATTACATTTTTTTCAAACTGTGTGTGGACTAATATTGCTACATACTCAAGTGTGCCAGCTTGCACTGCATGTGAATTGTTTTTACTACTGTTTTTGCTACTTTTCTGAAAAAAAAAAAAATATATCTGCTTTTACTGTATTTGTGTTTCTTCCTAATTTATTTTGCTTTTGCGTCATCTTAAAAGTACTCAGTTGTATTTATTACTTCTTGGTGCAACTCATTCTAAGCCTTTTAGTTTAAGCACTTGGGCTTCAGACCAGTTGTTTTACATTAAGAAGTTTTGTGGTTTGCACTGTAGTGGCAGGACAGGTAGCTTACATCCTTCTAAGTTGGGAACTGCTGATTGAGGGCTCAGTGTCAGTTATTCTAAAAGTGTATTAATTCTGGTTTAAGCACTTGGGCTTCAGGCCAGTTATTTTACATTAAAAGGGTTCGTGGTCTGCACTCTTGTGGGAGGAGAGGCTGGACTCTGCCCTTCTGAGCTGGGAATTTCTGGTTAAAGGCTTATAGTGCCTGCATATTTGAACTGCTTCTTACTGAAATTGGTACACCTTGTTTGCTGTAGCGTAGACTAGATCCAGGCCTGCTGAATCTAGCTCTGTTTGTATAACTTAAGCACTAATCCAGGCATTCTTCAAAGTATTCAATTGTATTTATTACTGCTTGGTAGTAACTTGATTAAAGTGTAGCTATCATTCTAAGTCTTTTGGATTAAGCACTTGGGCTTCAGACCAGTTGTTTTACATTAGGAAGGTTTGTGGCCTGCACTGTGGTGGCAGGACAGGTGGCTTACATCCTTCTAAGTTGGGAACTGCTGATTGAGGGCTCAGCGTCTGTTATTCTAAAAGTGTATTAGTTCTGGTTTAAGCACTTGGGCTTCAGGCCAGTTATTTTACATTAAGAAGGTTCGTGGTCTGCACTCTTGTGGGAGGAGAGGCTGGACTCTGCCCTTCTGAGCTGGGAATTTCTGGTTAAAGGCTTATAGTGCCTGCATATTTCAACTGTTTCTTACTCAACTGTTTCTTACTGAAATTGGTACACCTTGTTTGCTGTAGCATGGACTAGATCCAGGCCTGCTGAATCTAGCTCTGTTTGTATGCGTGTTGTTTGTTTGCTTGTTATTTCCTTGAAACGCTAATACCACCTAAACCGCGGCTTTTCAGCGCTTCTGTGGATCCCTAGTGATATCTGCATTGCTTAATGTACTCATTTCCTTGTTTCACTTAAAAGAAAGTTACTGTTTGTCATTTTTGCATTTAAGTTACCTGTAACACATTGCATTTAAATTACCTGGCACTTGCTCACTAAAGCAATTATATAAGTCAGCACTAAAAAATTAAAAGCACTACACTCTCACAAAGTCCTCTCGAGTACCTTGTTCCCCATTGGCCCTTTTTTTTTCAATTATAAAGGAATTCCCAATACTATTCTAGCATGTCCAAAGGTCAGTTGTCAATCTTCTCTCCGGTCCAGCTGGTGAATCTGGGAATCTTGAGGCAATGTTACAACTGCCTCATGTACACAGACAACCCTCTCCTCCTCCCAATAAATTCCAACACATGTGAGAGATGCATCCATATAGCCAAACTGGAGGCTAAGCTCTCTCAACTCAGTACTGGCGTAACCAGTCAGGAGGAGAAGGAAACCACACTCAGTACAATTCCAGTCTCACATAGACCTACCAGGACAGCAGGCCAAACACATAAACACACAAAAACATACTCGGAGGCTCTAAATAAAAATCTGCCTAAGCAGCAGAGACCTCCAAAGCAGACACCCAAGCAACCGCTACCCCAAAACAAAACACGTGCAACACATAGCTCACAAAGCCAGTGTGCCGAACAGTCAAAGCCCTTAAGGCTAAACAACACACCTGATACAGTTGTAATAGGTGACTCTATCATCAGGCACACTGACGTCCCGCTCACCAGGCTGAACAAGGAGAAGGTCACGGTGAGCTGCCTGTCGGGCGCTAGGATCCGCCACATAACACAAGCACTCAGGTCACTCCAAGGCAAGTACAAATATGACTCAGTCATTGTCCATGCTGGTGTGAATGACCTGAGATGTACCTCCCTGGACTACATGAAAAGAGACATAGAGGAGCTCTCTGAGCATGTGGCCCAGGCCAGTATGACCCTGACCTTGAGTTGCATCTTACCCTCACCAAGAATGATGCCACAATATGAAGACAAGATGATCAATTTCAACAATTGGCATAATTATTGGTGTCATTCAAAGGGGATCCAATGCCTGTCAGCCTGGGATGACATGCTCGACAAGCCACGATGCTTCACTAGGGACAGCCTGCACCTGTCACCCCTGGGCTTTCGGATATTGGCAAAGGCTCTTGCTACCCCCATAGTGCCTTTTTTAGGCAAGGCTCAAAAGACAAACCCACCTCCATAGGTATCACAAGGGATAAGAAACTAAGAGTAATGCTACTCAACGCCAGAAGTCTAAACCTCAAGATGCATGCACTCGAAACTCTCCTTAGCATGGAGAAAATCGATATCTGTGCAGTAACAGAAACCTGGTTCAAGGCTCCCGAGAGCACCCCAGCACTACCAGGTTATACCTCATACCATGCTTTTCGGCCCCAAAACTTGGACCGACCCACAAAAGGAGGGGAGTATCAATATTCGTCAAAGATACCCACACCTCCAGGTTGGTGGCACAGCACGAAGCATCAGAGACTATCCATGTGCAACTAACAGTGGGTAAAACTGCCTTCCAGTTTATAGCCTGTTACAGACCACCCTCCCTAACCCAGGAACCCCACTCGGCCTTCATGAGAACACTGGAAAATATGAAGGTCTCTCCAAACACCATTATATTGGGCGACTTCAACTACCCAAACATAGACTGGGAGCATTACTCTAGCTCCAACACCCTAGCCCAAAGGTTCCTAGAATTTATAAACTCAAATGCTATGGAACAACTTGTTACCACTCCCACAAGAGGGGAAAACATACTGGACCTGATCATCACCAACATGGGAACTCTATGCTCCAGACCAGAAGTGTATCCCTCACTGGTAAGATCAGACCATAAACTAATCTCACTGGATGTTCACATCCCGACACCACTCCCTGCCCAGAAAACCACAGTGAAAAACTTCTCTAAAGCAAATTTCACACTCCTCAAAACTGAGGTGGAATCCTTCAAAGCCCCCGGGCCTGTGGAAAATATGGCCCAGACCGCAGAATCCTTTATAAACGCATTCTATGAACACCTTCAGGAATGCATGGATCATGCGATCCCAAATAAAACCAAGACCCAATCCTCCAAAGGCAGACGTCCTGTCTGGTGGACCCTAGCCATAAACAAGCTATACAATAGAAGGAGGAAGCTACTAAATGATAGAGCAAAATTCCAAAAAGGGAAGGCATCTCTGATCAGTATTAGCAAAAAACTACGGGCACTCATAAAATCGTCTAAGGCCAGCTTCGAGAGAAAAATTGCACAGGACACTAAGGATAATCACAAGGCTTTCTTTAGTTATGTTAGGAACCTGGGTGGTAATTCCCAGATATGCTCAGAATTAGTCCAAAATGACAAAAAATACACTGAACCCACAGACACTGCCAACATTCTAGCTGACAGGTTCAGCGCAAACTTCTCCCCCCCCCCTCCCCACCAAAAGGGAAAATATCTATTCCAGCAGAGTGCTGCCCCCCCTGACATCTCGGATGCTCAGGTAAGAGCCGCCCTCTCCAAAGCAAAAAACACAGCATCAGTGGGACCAGACGGTGTCCCGGGCTGCGTCCTACATGAACTCCAAGAAGAGCTAAACCCAAACATAAAACTACTGTTCAATCTCAGCCTTACTACAGGATATGTACCCAAAGAGTGGTGTACAGCTACTGTGGTCCCTCTCCACAAAGGTGGTGCCTCAACGGATCCTGGAAACTATCGCCCCATAAGCCTGACTAGCTTGGTCTGCAAAGCTATGGAAAGGATAATCATGGACCTCATAAATAAAGATATTGGGGACCTACAGACACTGGATCCTACCCAGTTCGGCTTTGTTAAGGGCAGATCCTGCCTCTTAAACCTGGTTGATTTCTTTGAAACAGTCACCAAGGCCATTGACGAGGGGAAGGTGGTCCACACAGCCTACCTGGACCTCGCAAAAGCCTTCGATACAATACCCCACTCGGGCATTATAGATAAGCTCACCAGCTTAAATATAAACCCCTATGTCACTAGATGGGTTGCAAACTGGCTCAAGGACAGAACCCACATGGTTAGAATTGCTGGAGCCATGTCAGACTCCAAAGTAGTTACAAGTGGCATGCCACAAGGCTCAGTCCTGGGACCTCTCTTGTTCAGTATATATTTCTCGGAGGTACAGGCCAACACGGAAGGACTGTGGCTGACCAAGTTCGCAGATGACTGCAAACTGGGCGCCATAATCGACTCTCCAGCCGAAACAAGCATCCTCCAAAAGGGCCTCATAGAAACAGACAACTGGTGCCAGAGCCATGGCCTCAAGCTAAACGCCAAAAAGTGTATAGTCATCCCCTTTGGCAAAAACAAAGTGCCCACAAATTACCACATAGGTGGTAATCCATTAAGTACAGAAGAAGTAATTAGGGACCTGGGGACCCAAGTTGATAGCAATCTCTCATTTGACAACAACGTGGCCAAAGTGGTTAGAAAAACATTTTATATAGCCCACCTAATCATGAAGGGATTCACATCTAGATCAGGGGAGGTCATCGTGCCTCTTTACTCATCCCTCATCAGGCCCATAATTGAGTACAATGCCCTTTTGGGATGTACCTTACCAGACACCTGCAGCAACTGGAAAGACCCCAAAAGTACCTCACCAAGAGGATCAAAGGGCTCAAACAGATGCCATATGCTGCCCGGTTAAAGAAACTCCAGCTCTACTCAGTGGTATACCGCCTGTTCAGAGGCGATCTCTGCCTGACGTATAAAGCCATGTCCAACCCGGAATTAATGGACATGCTGCACCTCAGAAAATCCAAATCCTATCGAGCTACACGCTCGAGAGACTTGAACCTCAGCACTGAAATAAATAGGACATGCTGGAGGGACAGATTGATAACCCAGAGGCTCCCTTCACTCTGGAATAAAATCCCAGTCCAGGTTAGGCAGAGTCCCTCATTGACTCTCTTCAAGAATAATCTTGATGAGTGGATGGGAGATCGTAGGTTTACCCTGGGTATGACTGTTGTGTCACTGTTAGACAGAGGCACAGTATACTAACCTCAAAAAAAGGGCATAGCAAAATTAATTTAAAATTAATTTAAAATGGGTGGGAGATCGTAGGTTTACCCTGGGTATGACTGTTGTGTCACTGTTAGACAGAGGCACAGTATACTAACCTCAAAAAAAGGGCATAGCAAAATTAATTTAAAATTAATTTAAAATGGGTGGCGAAAGCCAAACACATTCTGGCTAGGCTTATAAATGCCCTAGGGCAGATAGCCTAGTATGAACCTATGAACCTATGAACCTATATGTAAAGTTAACTGGTAATTGATGCGTTTAGGAAAATGAAATGGAATGCAATGGATGATTAGATCGGAGCAGAAACATAAGCTGTATATAAGATACACATAAACCAAGCAGTCTGTTGAGAAAATGTTTACTTTACTTATGTATGTATGTAGCAAGTAAGAACAATTTATCTTTATGTATAAGAAAGGCAATCAGCTTGAACAACTTTAAAAACTGCATTTGATAACTGATGTGACACTTGCTTATAAGCCCCATTCAGTGGATACAGACTCCCTGACAATCTTGGTTGACATTTTGGAGCCTGTTCTCTTGACTAACATTGTAAAGGCCCTGGGAGAAAAGTTCTTTAAGAATTACAAAATATGCAAACAATTTACTATACAATAATGCACATTACATTCACAGAAAGGTAAAGCAGGCTGTTAATGTCCTATTTTTTTTGCCATGGCCAGACATTCTACATATGACTTGGTGCGGTTACAATTTTGTAATTACTTTGCAGTCTTGCATTTCAAATAACTTTATTTCTTAGTCATTAAGAATATTAAAAAATCACCAAACAGCATGCCAAATAAATATGTCATTTCAATAGTTGATGTTGTGTAACAATCTGTCATGAACTAATATAATTTTTTACATATTTAGTTTGTTAAACAGTGTTAGAAAGATACTTCAATCACATCTGCATAACCCAATGAAGATTATTACAAACTACACTACTCTGAAAAACAGTATCAATAATCTACAGTTGTTAGAGAACAATGCTTTCACATTCACATTCCCTACTCCTCCCCATTTCTTTAATCCCCAGTTTTCGATCCCAGTCATAACATATATAATAATATATATATATATATAAGCCTAGCCAAAAATGTACCCTGGCTTTTGCCATCCAAGAACATTATTTTCCTGTGCCCCTGTCGAGCAGAGCCACATAAGTGATCCCTGGAGTGAAATTCTTATTACCCATCCAATCATCAAGATTTTTCTTGAAGAGTGCTAATGAGGAGTTCATAGATAGGTAGTCTGTTCCAGAGTATGGGAAGTCTATGGGACAGGAATCTATCCCTCCAGCATGTTCTGTTTATTGTGGTGACAAGGTTTAGGTCCCTAGAGCATGTAGCTCGGAGGGATTGGGATTTCTTTAAGTGGAGCATGTCCAACAGCTCTGGGTTTGACATAGCTTTGTATGCTAGGCAGAGATCACCTCTGAGTAGGCGATATGTGACGGAGTAAAGCTGGAGTTTTTTGAGACGGTCTGCGTAGGGCATCTGTTTGAGGCCAGTAATCCTCTTTGCGTGGTATTTTTGTGGCCTTTCCAGTTGTTGTAGATGTCTTGTGAGGTACATACTAAAAGGGGCGTTGTACTCTATAATGGGGCTAATGAGTGATGAGGAGACGGGAACAATGACCTCTTTTTTTCTGGATGAGAAACCTTTTGTGATGAGGTGAACCACGTAGAAGGCTTTCCTGACCACTGTGGCGATGTGATCATCAAAGGAGAGACTACTGTCCACCTGTGTCCCAAGGTCTCTTATCACATTTTCAGCATTAAGTAGACGATCAACTATGTGGTAGTTCATGGGTACAGAGTTTTACTAAAGGGGATGACAATACACTTTTTGGCATTGAGCTTCAGGCCATGGCTTTGACACCAGGTGTCTGTCTCAGTGAGGCCCTTTTGTAGTATGTCCACATCGTTAGGAGTTTCGATTATGGCTCCTAGTTTGCAGTCATCTGCAAACTTTGTTAGCCAAAGACCTTCTGTGTTAGCCTGTACTTCAGAGAAGTAGATACCAAACAGGAGGGGACCCAGGACTGAACCCTGTGGTACTCCACTTGTCACTGGTCTGAAGTCGGATTTGGAGTCCTCTACTTTTACAGTGTGGGTTCTGTCCGTGAGCCATATGGCAACCCATCTTGTGACATAGGGATTTATACCTAGTTTAGTGAGCTTATCTATAATTCCAGAGTGGGGGATGGTGTTGAAAGCCTTGGCGAGATCTAGATAAGCTGTGTGAACCACTTTACACTCATCTATGGCTTTGGTGACTGCTTCAAAGAAGTCAATCAGGTTTAGGAGACATGATCTGCCTTTTACAAATCCGAACTGGGTAGAGTCCAGTGTTTGGAGATTACCAATGTCTTTGTTTATGAGTTCCATGATGATACGTTCCATGGCCTTGCAGACCAGGCTCGTCAGGCTAATGGGGCGGTAGTTCCCAGGGTTCGTCGTGGCTCCCCCTTTGTGGAGTGGGATAACCATCGCGGTGTGCCATGTAGTGGGCACAAAGCCTAGGCTATGATTGAACATGGTACTTACGTAGTGTGCCAGTTCATTCTGTAGTTTGTGTAGAATGCAGCCTGGGATATTGTCAGGTCCCATGGATGCTTTGTTCTTGGCTTTGGAGAGTGTGTATTTTTACCTGTGCAGCCGTGATTACAGGAACTTTGCATTCTTCTGGTATAGAGATGGGCCCTCTAGGGGGTGAGAGGGGGGGTAATGTTAGCACTGAACCTATCTGCCAGGATGTTGGCAATATCAGTTGGTTCTGTATATTTAGTGCCATTGTGCTGTAACTCAGAGCAGGTCTGAGTGTTGCCATTGAGATACTTGACATAGCTATAGAATGTGTTGTGGTTGTCTTTAGAGTCAGTGGCAATTTTGTTTTTGTAACTAGCTTTGGAGGATTTTATGAGGGATCTCAATTTCTTACTGAGGTTGACCAGGGAATTCCTCTAGCCATGTGATTTTACTCTTTTTGCAATAGTTTCTTTCTTCTGTTGTAGAGTTTGTTTATGGCAGAGGACCATCAGATTGGCTTCCTTTTTTTGAAGGATAGCATCTTGATTCTATTAGGGAATAGCATGATCCATGCACTCGTGTAAGTGCTTATAAAGTGCATTTGTGTAGGATTCAGCAGTTGTACCTCTGTTGTCCATCTGCATGGGTGTCATGAAGTTTGCCACTTCTGTCTTAAGAAGTGTGAAGTTGGCTTTGGAGAAGTTTTTTACGGTGATTTTCCTAACTGGGGGTGGGGGCGGGATGTGGATGTCTAGGGTGATTAGCTTGTGGTCGGATCTGACCAACGAGGAATTGACCTCTGGTGTGGAACACCGGTTGCCCATGTTGGTAATGACCAGGTCTAGGATATTGCTGCCCCTGGTGGGGGTGTGAATAATTTGATCCAAGGGGTTGGAATTTATGAATTCCAGAAAATGTTGAGCAAAAGAGTTGGTACATGAGTAATTTTCCCAGTTAATGGTGGGGTAGTTGAAATCGCCCATTATTAGGGTGTTGGGTTGTACCCTAATACTTTCCAGTGTATCAAGAAATGAGGAGTGGAAATCCTGGGGCATGGTGGGGGGTCTGTAACAAGCTACAATTTGGATTGTGGTCTTGCCCAGAGTTAGTTGCACTTGGATAATTTCGGATGCATTATGCTGTGCAACTAGCCTGGAGGTGTGGATATCCTTAATGAATATGGACACGCCTCCACCTTTAGTGCTTCATTCCGGGTTAGGTGGCCAAAAGGTGTGTTATGAATTATAGCTTGGTAATGCAGGGGTGCTCTCTGGAGCTTTGAACCAGGTCTCTGTCACTGCACAGATGTTAATGTTCTCCATTTTAAGGAGTGCCTCGAGTGAGTGCATTTTGAGGTTTAGACTTCTAGCATTGAGTAACATTACCCTCAGATTTTGCTTGTTTGTACCTGTTACAGTGGTGAATTTGTCATTTGAACCTTGCCTAAAAAAGGCACTATAGAGGTGGCATGAGCCTTAGCCAGTATCCAGCATCCCAAGGGCGACAGGTGCAGGCCATCTCTGGCAAAGCATCGTGGTCTGTCGATCATGTCGTCCCAGGCAGACAAATACTGGATCTCCTTAGAATGACACCAGAAGCTTAGCCAATTGTTGAAGTCAATTGTTTTGTCCTTGTACTGTGGTATCATTCTGGGTGATGGCAGGATGCATCTCAGGGCTAGGGACATACCTGCCTGGGCTACAAGATCGGAGAGCTCCTCCATGTCTCTTTTCATGTAGTCCAGGGAGGTACGTCTTAGGTAATCACACCAACATGGACAATAACAGTGTCATGTTTGTACTTGTGGAGTGACCTGAGTGAGTGCATTATGTGGCGGATCCTGGCACCTGACAGGCAGCTGACAGTAACTTTCTCCTTGTTTAGCTTGGTGAGTGGAACATCAGTGTGCCCGACTACAGAGTCATCTATGACTAGAGTATTGGGTACGTTGTTATGCCTTATGGGCTGTGGTTTAGCGGCACACTGAGTTTGTGGGCTATGTGTCATTTGGGTTGTGTTGGGGGGGGGGTTGGAATTTGCTTGCATTTCTGCTTTGGAGGTCCCTGATGTTTGGGCAGGTTTTTATTGAGAGCCTCCGCGAATGTAGGTTTGTGTTTTGTGTTTCTATGTGTGTGTTTTGGTGGTGAAGGCTTTGAGGGACTATGTGATGAGTGTGGTGTGGTGCGGTGCAAGTGTTTACCTTCTCCTCTTGACAGTCTAGTCCAGTCTTGGGTGAAGAGAGCTTTGCTTCCAGTTTGGCTATATAAGTGCATCTCTCACAGGTTGTAGTGTTGGGTGGTAGGAGGGACAGTCTTCATCTTGTGATTGGAGAACAGCTCCTGTTGTTACCATTTTGCTCACATCACGGCTACAGCTTTAAAATATTTTTTTTCTGGATTCCCTGCCCAGATGCTGACATCACTGCTCCCAAATACAAATGGACCCACCCACAACATGATGTCAGGAATTCTTAGGTCTGCTTACAGCCACATGGTACGAAGTTTACTGATGAAGCATCCTTTCAGCATCTGGGTTCTTATTTTTCAGTCAGAATTCATAATTTTTGCAGCACTGAGCAACGTTCATTTCAAGTAACCTGTATTTAAAATAAAAACAGCAGCATTTGTGCAGGTATTAGTGCCTTGTATTTTATTAATTTCTCTTTACTTCTATTCCAATCTCTGTTGCAGTTATATCATGCATGTGAATAGAGCAACAGCATTTGTGTGCTACTGAAGAGTGTCGTTGGGTGAAACATTTTTTTTTATTTGAGAGCTTGTGCATACATTGAAATACTGCTTGTAGGGTCGTTGGGGAAAATTTTCATTTTGGTGTCTATTGAGTGATTATGCATAAATGGGTGAACTTTTAGAGGGGTAATTGGTGAAACATTTCATTTTGGTATCATTTCACGTCTTGCTCATCCATGGAAAAAATACTGGAAGGGTCATTTGGGGAAGTGTTCATTTTTATGTCATTTGAATGGTTCTGATTTCCTGGGAAAACTACTGGAAGGGTCCTTGGGGGAAAGTTTTCATTTTGGTGTTTGTGCACACATTGACATACCACTGAAGGGATCATTTGGGGAAATGATGCATTTTGATGTTAGTGAAGTGATTGTGCATACATAGACAAACTGCTGAAGGGGTCATGGGGGAAAGGTTTCATTTTGTTGTCAACTGAGTGATTGTGCATACATGGGCAAAAGAACTGCTGGAGGGGGTCGTTGGCACAAATGTTTCACTTTGGTGTCAACTGTGATTGTGCATACATGGGCAAACTGCTAAAGGGGTTGTTAAGGAAATGTTTAATGTTGGTCTCAGTGAACTGCTTGTACATACATGGAAAAACTACTGGAAGGCTCATTGGGAGGAAAGGGTTAATTCTGGTGTCATTTGAGTGGTTGTGCATCGCTCAGAAAAATACTGGAAGGGTTGTTCAGGGAAAGTTTTCATTTTGTTGTTTGTGCACACATGAACATACCACTGAAGGGATCATTGGGGGAAACAATTCATTCTGATGTAAGTGAAGTGCTTGTGCATACATGGAAAAAGTACAAGAGGGAACGTTGGCGAAATTATTCATTTTATTGTCATGAAGTGCTTGTGCATATATGGACAAACTGCTGAAGGGTAGTTGGGGGTCAAGGTTTCATTTTGGACTTTGTCACAGGGGAAATGATTCAATCTGATGTCTTCTCCCGATGGGTTAAACACTCTGAAGCAGCTAAAAAAAGAAACTAAAAAGCACAGCTTTCTAAACTCTTCTCCCGAGGGGTTAAACACTCTGTGGTCATCCCCTGCCCAACAGACTCGCACAGCAAAACTCACCCAGCAAATACCTTGCGAAAGAGTATAAATCTGCCTCGGTTATCTGCCTGAAGCAGCTCCAAAAACAAACTAAAAAGCACAGCTTTCTTAACTCTTCTCCCGACGGGTAAATACTCTGTGGTCATCCCCTGCCCAACAGACTCGCCCAGCAAAATACCTTGTGAAACAGTATAAATCTGCTTCAGTTACCTGCCTGAAGCAGCTCCAAAAACAAACTAAAAAGCACAGCTTTCTAAACTGTAGGTGTTCCTTCTATTGCAATTTATATATTGTATTACTACAGGACAGATGAGCATACACACAGGTTAGTTTTTTCTGACTGTAGTAACTTACTTTGGCCACCAGGCGGCAACACAATGCCAGCAGTCTACCACATTCCTTGCTGTTTTAACTAATAGTACCAATAGCTTTTAGTTTAATGTTGTTTTAACTCTCAATAGTTCCAGTATATGTAGGTTTAATGTTGCCAGCCACACACTAGACTGCTGTTTAATCCCTAGTACATCTTCTGTTCCCTTTGTCTCCTGATTTTAAACTTATATCTGCAACATTTCCATCTCTGGCTTGCTCTCATTCCCTCCTCAGCTCTGATTTTCACAGTTGCTTCCTTTCTAATTATTTCAGTGCTATTTCACACTGCTGAACTGACCCTGTCAGTACTGGTTCCAACCAGCTAAGCCACTGTGATATCCATCTCCAGTCTCTATTCCAACCCCTCCCCCAGTTTCTTTCACTTTCTTTTCTTTCCAACCCCTCCCCCAGACTCTTTATCTTTGCCTTTCTTCCTGTGGTGCCATCTTTTACCTCTCTGAACTACTCTAATCCTTTCCCTATACCACTGCTAGAATATCCCTTATCCCTTCCATACTTTTGTCTGAACTTACTTTACACTCTACTGATTGTTTTTCACTGTTGACCTTGAGTCTTCCTTTCCTTGGGTCTACCCGCTCCGTTCACCCTACAGGCTCACTTCGCTCCCCTACCTTACCCCCAAATCTCACCCACCCCCAATACCCCTACAGTTACGCTTAGCTAGCCACTCCCACCACTTCCACCATTCAATCAAAACTACCTATTATACCCCCAAAATCTCCTCCCACAGTTCACCCATTATAGTAAGCCTACCTTTCAGAGTTTACTGCCAAACACAACTTATCCTGATAAACTACTAAACAATTAACCTAAACCATAATCTCTAACTCAAACTAACTCCACAGCTTAACTCACCACTACTTCTACTCTACTAACCAACATCATGACCCTCAAACCTCTATCCCTTACTCAAATAATATTTCTAATTACTTAACTTACCTAAACTATATCCCCAACCTACTAATGCAAATCACTCCCCCCATTTCACACCACTACCCCATCCTACACATCTACTGTTACTCATATATTTCCCAGGCTCTCTCCCCTCAACACTAGCAAGCACTTCCCCTATAGACTCCTACCTAACTCTAAAAACACTGTTCCCAACTACACTAGTCTAATGTCCACAAAACTCTCTACCTGTATACTACACCCCAAACAAACCAAATACCTCATCCATCATCTTATCTCTATCCCTCCCTCCGGGGACATCCACCCAAACCCAGGCCCCTCTACCATACTGCATCCAACTCCCCAAGCAACAAAAAAACCCACCACTTCTCAGCTCTAAATGCTCCGAGCCTGTGTAACCAAATTCCAAACCTTCATACCTGGCTTCTACATAACCAGCCCGATATTCTCTCCATCTCAGAAAACTGGCTTAAGCCCATCATACAAGATTCTGAAATAACTCCTCCCAACTACCGCATGTTAAGGAATGACAGAACACAAAAAAGGGAGGTGGTGTAGCACTTCTTTACTCAGCATCCCTCTTAGTCACCCCCTATACCAAACCCTTTCCCAAATTTGGCAAGCAAAAATAATACCAGCCCTACTCCACATAAACAAGCATAAACTCATATTTGTTCTCTCCATCTATATTTCCCCTGGTGACAATATTTCATCCCCTGAAGATATTCTCTCCTGGGTTTCGACCAACATTACTCATGAAACCATAATCCTGGGGGACATGAACACAAACTGGGCCACAATCCAATCTCCCACTAACTCACTCAATATTAACTTATATAACTTTACACAACTAATCAATTCCACCACCAGACCTTCCAAGAACTCCATCACTGGAACTACAATAGACTGGATTCTAGTATCTCATCCTCACTATATCTCTGATAGTGTTATTCTCCCAGACCCACTAGCTGACCATTTCCCCACTTTTGCCCACCGTCTCCCCTCTTCTATACAACTAACTCACACCTATATTTATACTCGTTACCTATTGAACTTCAATTCTGAAACCTTCTCAAATGCACTAAAAAGCACAAACTGGAACCCATTAAAAACTCTTTCCCTAGATAATGCTCTATCCTACTTTAACTTTACTTTCACAAACATGCTCAACTCCTTTGCCCTTCTAAAAACAAAATGTATAAAAAGTAACCCTGTACCCTGGTTAACCAAAAACACCTTAGCTACTATGTGACTCAGTGACAAAGCCTGGACAGGTTACCATAAAAATAAAACCACTATCGCCCTAAATGAATATAAAACACTATGAAATAAAGTAAAAAAAACTTATTACCTTATACTGCAAAGCTTATGTCTCCACTCTCCAAACCAACCACACCACCAATCCCAAACTATTTTGGAAAGGAATCTCATCACTCCTCAACCCAGGAAAAAAAGAAAACCCTTGCCCCAACCCAGATGCCTCTGACATGGATTTGGCCACCCAATTTAACTCTTTCTTCATAGAGTCCATAAGCAAGTTAACATCATCCTTCACCAACACCTCTACAACCCCTCCTCAGCATGCTCCCATCCTTTCCTCCCCTAGCATCCTTTGCCCCCAACCTCCACCTTTCTCTATCAATCTCATCTATATATCCACCCTAAAAAAACTTTTCCTAAAATTAAAACTCTTTCCAATGCCCCTGGTGAAATTCCCTCCTATTTCCTAAAAGTAGCCACAGAAGCCATTGCTCTTCCTATCAGCATACTACTTAATCAGTCTATCTCAGAAAGCCAGGTCCTCCAGCTCTGGAAGAAGGCCTTTATTATTCCTCTCCATAAAGGTGGCAATAATAATGACATCCCAAACTTTCACCCTATCGCCATCCTATCCCCTATTTCTAAGCTACTTGAAAAGTGTGTACACCAACAGCTCTTACATCATCAATAATCAGCTTCTTACCCCCACACAACATGGCTTTAGACCAGGTCATAGTACCTCCACTGCCCTCCTCTCCTTCCTAGAAACAATCAACAAAGCCCTCGACTCTGGCCACTTTGTAGCCACTCTTTTCCTTGACCTCTGTAAGGCATTTGACACTATTTCCTACAACCTCCTTCTTACCAAACTCTCTAAACTTAACCTAACCCCTTCCTCTGCCCAGTGATTCTCAAGCTAAATCACAAACAGGCAATAAGCAGTTAAATGGAAAAAAGCTACCTCACTCTTCCTTAATACATCCACAGGCATCCCCCAAGGTTCCATTCTAGGCTCCCTACTATTCAACATATTCATAAATGATTTCTTCCAAGCCATTCCTAACTCCAGCTCATCCAATATGCCAATGATTCTACTATAATCTGTTCCTCCCCTTCCATCACAACTCTAAACAATCAAACACAAGCTGCCTTCTCTTCCACTGAACAGTGGATGCTCAACAACTATCTACCCTTAATGCAACCAAAACAAAACTTATGTTATTCAATGCATCCAAAACCTCTTCCCTAGACAAACAATCCTTCATAATTACCAGCAATAAAAATACCCCCTAGAACTAGTCTCTGACACAAAATTACTAGGAATTATCATTGACAATCAACTAAAATTTGATAAGCATCTACAAGCAAATATAAAAGAAAAACATAAAAAAATAGGTATGCTTTACTGCCACAGTCACTTTATCTCTCCCACCACCAGGATTACATTAGCTAATACATACCTCATCCCATCCCTTTTATATAGTGCATCTATCCCACCACCAGGATTACATTAGCTAATTACATACCTCATCCCATCCCTTTTATGTAGTGCATCTATCCTAACCAGCCTACAATCTTCCCTCAAAACAAAACTCTCATCTTGTTATAACAAAATATCCAAATTTGCGGCAGGTCATGGATCCTCTTCTCATATCTGTAATTCCCTTCACCAACTAAATTGGCTAGAATTACCAAACTTCCTCACATATACCCAGCTCGTCCAAGCACACAAAACTCATTCATAACCGATTTCTCTGCCCCTCCCTAGTAAATACCTTTGAAATGCATAAACCAGATAGACTCCTAAGATCCAATTCCCCAAACTTAATTAAATTGCATAAACCAACACATCCTGCTGGGAATCAATTGATGTCCTTCTCTCTTGTACCCCTCTGGAACTCTCTCCCTTCTCCCATCCGCACCACCAGTAGTCTCTCCTTGTTTAAAACCTCACTGCATTTGTACCTTACTTCACAATGGAAATGCTCTTGCTCTCATACAACATAATACTACCACACTTTCTTCCTAACTTTCCAAACTTTGTTGCCTGTCACTACCTCCTAAAGTTTTACATCCTTACCTCATTGTAATTCCCTAAAAAAAAATAAATAACCTGATGTAATTTTCCTAATGAAAATATTTTATTTCTGTATTATGTAACATCTATTTGAATTGTGCAATATGGGTCTGTACTATACAAAATATGTATTTAACATTTAATTGAAATGTATATTATGGATGTGTGCTCTTTGTATTTCTCTGGAGCTTTTCTCCCCAGGACTCCATTGAAAATGGGCTCCTTGTAGCCCAATGGACTATCCCGGAAAACAAACTGCAAATAATAACAATAAATAAATAAAAAATGTAGATTAAGTATTTTTGGATAAAAGGACAAAATACTGAATGGGTCATTTTGTGGAAATGTTTCATTCTGGTGTGTGTCCCTACATTTGTCAACTCCTGGAGAGGTCATTGGGGAAAAGTTTCATTTTGGTGTCATTTGAGTGGTTGTTCATTTTTGGGCAAACTACTGATGGGGCAGTTGGGGTTATTCTCTCATTTCAGTGCAGGTGAAGTACTTTTTCATACATGCCTAAATGACTGAATGGGTCCGTTGGGGAAAATCTATCATCAAGGGTACAAGAACTTGTCAGAGATTTGGGATGCATTGCTAGGCTTAAAAAGGCCCTTGTGGTCGCCAGCCTAGTAAACACCTATGAAACTATGTTGGTCTCACTTAAGTGCTTCTGCGTACAGAGACAGACTACTGAAGGGGTAAACCTTTCATTTTCTTTTATTTGTCAGTGAAGTGCTTTTGCATTCATAGCCAAACTGATGACTGGGTCATTTGGGGTAAATTACTGGAGGTGTCGTTGGGTGGGACTATTTCATTTTTGGAGCCAACTGAGTGACTGTGTATACATGGGCAAACTGCGGAAGTGGTCATTATGGGAAAGGTTTAATTTTGATGTCATTTGAATGTTTATGAATACATGGAAAACTACTGGAAGAGATATTGGGGTTAAAGGGTTAAATTTGGTGTCAACTGAGTGGTTGTGCATATGTGGGCAAACTACTGGAGGGGTCATTGGGGGGAGGTTTCATTTTGGTGTCTGTGAGGAACTTGTGCATACATGGACAAATTCCTGAAGGTGTCATTTGGGGGAAATGTTTCATTTTGTTGTCATTTAGATTGTTGAGCATACACTGTGCAAACTACTGGAGGAGTAATTGGAGGAAATGTTTCATTTTGCTGTCAACTAAGTCCTTTTGCACACATGGACAAACCACTGAGTGGCTCATTGTGGTAAATTGTTTATTTTGGTTTCAGTAAAATGCTTTTGCATACACGGACATAGTAATGAATGGGTCATTTGGGTGAAATGTTTCATTTTGGTGTTTGTGCATGCAAGGACATACCACTGAATAAATCACTTGGGGAAATGATTTATTTCCATGTCAGTGAAGTGTTTTTGTATACATGGACAAAGTACCGTATGGATCATTGAGGGAAATTTTTCATTTGGGTGTCAGTGAAGAGATTCTGCATGCATGAAAAATAATGATAGAAAGAAATTATATACAGGTTTCACAGGACTTTTGATTTAACAGGAAGCCCTAACACTGGGAGTCATACAGTTTGCCAAGCAGTGCATTTCCACTTAAGGAGCATGGATTACAATTTCAGAAAAGGAAGAAGGCAAAGGCGCAGCAAAAATAATTGTCACACTGTCAATAAGGAAAGGTTAGAGCAAGGAAACATTATGACTCATCTCTCCTGTTCTGACCTGTCAATCACCACAGTTAACAGCTCAAATTCCATTTAGAACTCTCAGAGCTGGGGAGCTGAAGTGTGAAGGGGGAGAGGAGATGAGCTACATGATTACATTTCAGGCACCACTAAAGACTGCAAATCAGCCACTCAAATAAGAAGAAACAGTATAAAGCTGTTTGAAAGTCTGTTCTGTGGCATTATCACTGTTTGTGTTTTAGGCAGTCATTCAACAGCATGAAATAATACTTCAAACGTACTGACTGAAAGAAAGCAGTGTATGCCTGTAAAATCAATGCAGTGACAGCAGCTTTGAAACAAAGCCTCCTGACTGATATAATGTTTTAAAGACAAAACACTGCACTGTGGGACACATACAGGAAGAGGAAACAATCAAAATCACTTCAAGATGCTATACCCCATGTGGTCAAACACTGAAATTACATATAAAATGTTTAAAAACTGTACATAGTCCCAAAATAATGCTAAACTGCAGGAAACTTCAAAACACTGTGAAAAAAATATATGTTTTCTGAGTCTCTGGGTGCTGTTCTCCTTTAAGAAATATTCAGGACCTAAGCCATGATGCTGCCAGTTACCATTACAAATGTTAAACTCCTGATGGCATTATTGACAGCTTTAATAACATTTTAGGTACATATGACTTTTACTTAATTCGAGAACCTAAAGAATGTAAAATTAACAGCCAGCAACATCAGCATGGATGTATCACCACCTGCACTGCCAGCTATTTACACACTGCAGACATGTATCTTTGTATACATTTGAAGCAAACATGTTACTTTACTGTATCAAGTGACGCAACAATTATCCCTGTCACAGTATCTGCTCTACACATAATCAACATCCTCTACAGGAAGAGAAGCATGTAATTGAAGTCCATAATGCATTTCTTAATGTTTGTCATACATCTGTTTTTGTTCCTGTGGTGTCTCTCAGAAAAAAAAAGCTTCATAACCAATATTCACTACATAATTATCATATGGAGATAATTTGTTCCATGTGATCCATGCATATCTTTTACTTGGAACCATGGATATTGTAAATGTAATTTCAGAAGACCCTGCACTTAATCAGTTAAGGTGTCCATTTCAGACAAAACAAAATGAGCGGCTGCTTCACTCCAACATGAGCACAGGTGACAGGATTTGCCTAATACTATTTATTTGTTGTTTACTAGGTAAATAAAGTGGTGTGTGGAACTTTTCCAGCAATGAACAGGCCATGTAGGCAAAGACAACAAAGATATTTATTAAAATAGCTATACATATGTAAGTGCACTATGTCTGATGATAAATATGCACCTAAAATGTCAAAATACAAGAAGTTTCAAAGTCATTGATGTGTATATAAAGCAAGTAGACTAAGACATGCAACTAAACCACGACCCATGAGACACAAAAGCATTTCTCAGCTGGATAATAACATTTGGAAACCACATAAAACCAACATATTTGTCAGTAAGACAGATACTTACATTGTGTTGCTGAGCAGAGTTTCTTACAACTGCACATGCAGTGGAATAGCAGATTAAGTGCTTTCGTAACCCCCTCCCCAACTACTGCTCCCCAGTCTGCATATCATAGTCATACTCTTCAAACAAATTCCTTTTAAGTTTACAATATTTGCAGTCAGTAAAGGCTGTTTAGCTGTACTTTATGACCATCAATAGACATAGGTTCATAGGTTTAGGTTCATAGGTTCATACTAGGCTATCTGCCCGAGGGCATTTACAAGCCTAGCCCATCGTTTTGTGGCTTACGCCACCCCTTTAGTATGGGGAACTATACCCATTATTTTGCTGTGCCTCTGTCGAGCAGTGACACTGAGGTAGTCCCTGGGGTATATCTGCGATCTCCCATCCATTGGTCAAGATTTCTCTTGAACAAGGCCAGCGAGGTGCTCTGCCTCACATGTACCGGGATTTTGTTCCACAGCATAGGAGTCTTTGGGTGATGAATCTATCCCTCCAGCACGCCCTATTAATAGCCGTGTCGAGGTTTAAGTCTCCGCCTTGTGGCTCTGATGGATCTAGATTTTTGAGGTGAAGCATATTCATCAAATCTGGGTTTGACATGGCCTTGTATGTTAGGCAAAGGTCACCCTGAGCAGCGTGCGTTTACTGAATAGAGCTGGAGTTCTTTCAGTCGGGCAGCATAGGACAGATTTTTGAGACCCTTTATCCTTTTGGTGAGGAACTTTGTGGCCTCTCCAGCTGCTGCAAGTGTCGGGTCAGATACATTCCGAATGGGGCATTGTACTCAATCATTGGTCTGATGAGTGATGAGTAAAGGAGACTATGACCTCCCTTGATCTAGATGAGAATCCCTTCATGATAAGGTGGGCAATGTAGAAGGTCTTCCTAACTACTTTAGCTACATGGGTGTCGAATGACAGACTACTATCAACCTGGGTCCCCAGGTCCCTGATAACTTCTTCTGTGCTCAGTGGATTGCCACCTATTTGGTAGCTAGGGGTAACCTTGTTTTTCCTGAAGGGTATGACTATGCATTTTTGGCATTTAACTTTAGGCGTGGCTCTGGCACCAGTTATCCATTTCTGTGAGACCCTTCTGAAGGATATCTGTGTCAGATGTGTTTTCTACTATGGCCCAGTTTGCAGTCATCTGCAAACTTTGTCAGCCATAACCCTCCTGTGTTTGCTTGTACTCGGAAAAGTAGATGCCAAACAAGAGTGGGCCCAGGACTGAGCCCTGTGGGACACCACTTGTGACAGGCTTTGAGTCTGACATGGCGCCAGCAACTCTGACCCTGTGGGTTCTGTCACTCAGCCAGTTTGCAACCCATCTTGTGATGTATGGGTTAACATTTAAGCTGATGAGTTTTTCAATGATACCCGAGTGGGGTATTGTATCAAGGCCTTAGCCAGATCGAGGTAGGCTGTATGGACTGCCTTTCCCTCATCAATGGCTTTGGTGACTGTTTCAAAAGTCAACCAAGTTTAAAAGGCATGATCTGCCTTTGACAAAGCCAAACTGGGTTGGATCCAAAGTCTGCAAATTCCCTATGTCTTTATTTATGAGGTCCATTATGATCCTCTCCATGGCTTTGCAGATAAGGCTTGTCAAGCTAATGGGCGGTAATTTCCAGGGTCTGTGGAGGCACCGCCTTTGTGAAGTGGGACCACAGTTGCAGTGCGCCACTCCCTGGGTATGTATCCAGAGGTAAGACTTTGATTAAACAGCTGTCCTAGCTGTGGGTTTAATTCCTCATTGAGTTCGTGGAGCACACAGCCGGGGACACCATCAGGTCCCATGGATGCTGTGTTTTTGCTTTGGAGAGAGCAGTTCTCACTTGGGCTGGAGATGTTTGGGGGCTGCACTCGTTTGGTATAGATATCTCTCCTTTTGGGGTTTGCACTGAACCTGTCAGCCAGTATGTTGGCAATGTCTGTAGGATCAGTAATCTTCACATCATTTTGAACTAGTTCTGAGCATATCTGGGAGTTTCCTCCTAGGTTTCTAACATAGCTAAAGAAGGCCTTATGATTGTCTTTGAGTCTTTAGCTATTTTTCTCTCGAAATTTGCTTTGGATGATTTTATGAGAGCTCTTAGTTTTTACTTATAGTGATCAAGGGTGTCTTACCTTTAAGGATTTTGCTCTATCTTGTAGTAGCTTCCTCCTTTTGTTGTAGAGTTTGTTTATGGCTGGGGTCCACCAGACTGGACGCTTGCCTTTGGTACAAAGAGTCTTTGTTTTGCTTGGGATTGCCTTATCCATGCAGTCCTGCAGGTGCTGGTAGAAGGCATTTGTAAGTGATTCAGCGGCTTGAGTATTGTTTTCCGCCGCTCGGGGCCTTAAAGGAGACCACACTAGTCTTTAGAAGTGTGAAGTCGGCTTTTGAGAAGTTCTTTACTGTGGTCTTTTTATTTCAGGTGGGGTGGGATGAGGACCTCCAGCGAGATTAGTTTGTGATCTGATCTCACCAGTGAGGGGTTTACTTCCGGTGTTGAACATTGTGCTCCCATGTTCATGATGATGAGATCAAGTATGTTATCTCCTCTTGTGGGGATGGTGACTAGTTGTTCCATGGCATTTGAGTTTATGAATTCCAGGAACTTTTGGGCTAGGTGTTTGGGCTTGAGTAGTGTTCCCAGTCTATATTAGGGTAATTGAAGTCACCTAGTATGATGGTGTTTGGTGATACATTTATCCCTCTAGTGTTTTCAGGAACGCCATGTGGGTTGGTGAGTTTGTGAGGGTGGCCTGTAACATGCTACAATTTGCAGAGCAGTCTTGCCTATGGTTAATTGCACCTGGATGGTCTCCGATGCATCGTGCGTTGCCACCAGTCTTGAGGTGTGGGTGTCCTTGATGAATATGGATACCCCTCCTTTCTTGGTATTGTCCGGATTTTGGGGCCGGAACGCATGATATGAGGTAAAACCTGATAGCTGGGGTGCTCTCAGGAGCCTTGAACCAGGTTTCTGTCACAGCACAGACATCGATGTTCTCCATACTGAGAAGGGCCTCGAGTGCGTGCATTTTGAGATTTAGACTTCTGGCATTGAGCAGCATTACCCTTAGTTTTTTCCTTTTTGTGTTCTAGGGTGGTAGGTTTAGAATTTGGGCCTTGCCTAAAAACGCACTATAGGGGTGGCAAGAGCCTTTGCCAATATCCGAATCCCAGGGTGACAGGTGCAAGCCGTCCTTCAAGCAGCGTGGCTTGTCCAGCATGTCATCCCAGGCAGACAGATACTGGATCCCCTTTGAATGACACCAGTGTTTAAGCCAATTGTTAAAGCTGATCATCTTATCTCTGTATTGTGGCATCATTCTTGGTGAAGGTAGGATACTGCTCAAGGTCAGGGTCATACCTGCCTGGGCTACATAATCAGAGAGCTCCTCAATGTCTCTTTTCATGTAGTCCAAGGAGGTACATCTCAGGTCGTTTACACCAGCGTGGACAATGACTGAGTCATATTTGTACCTGCTGTTGAGAGACGTGAGTGCTTGCTATGTGGCGGATTCTAGCCCGACAGGCAGCTTACTGTGACCTTCTCCTTACTCAGTCTGGTGAGCGGGACGTCAGTGTGTCTGACTATGGAGTCACCAATGACTAGTGTGTCTGGCATTGTGTTTGGCCTTAAGGGCTGTGACTGTTTGACACTCTGACTGTGAGGTCTATGTGTTGCAGGTGTTGTGTTCTGAGGTGGTGGTTGTTTGGGTGTCTGCTTTGGTGGCCTCTGCTGTTTTGGTAGATTTTTGATCAGAGCCTCCGAGTATGTCTTTGTGTGTTTATGTGTATGATTTGAGGTTGTAATGGTACTATGTGAGACTGGGTCTATAGTGTGTGTGGTAACCTTCTCCTCCTGACTGGTCTTGCCAGTCCTATGTTGAGAGAGCTCAGCCTCCAGTTTGGCCGTATAGTTGCATCTCTCGCATGTATTTGTGTTTTGTGGGAGGAGGAGAGGGTTGTTCTGTGTACATGAGGCAATTGTAACATTGCCTCAATATTCCCAGGTTCACCAGCTGAGCAGGAGAGGACACTAGCAACTGATCCCTCGACATGCTAGAAGGATAGACAAAAACTTTAAAAAAAGATTCTGGGGGATGTGGGTGACCGAGAAATGGGGTTGCCTTTTGGGGTACTATCTATGACAAGAGTGCCATATCAAGGTAATAAGTACTGTAGGAGCAAGTGCTAGGTTTAACAGCTAGAGAATAGTCTACTTGGAGTCAAGTAGAGATGATCTTTTTAGTTATAGGATACGCTGATTTGATCAGTAGTATAGTTCGAGGAAGGTAGTTTTAAGGGAAAATTTGAAGAGTGGACTTTAGGTAGCCGAATAGTTTAAACCTGCTTAACCACCGCTGCCCTAGTGTGCAACAGTGGCAGCTCCGGCTAAATCGCTTAACACGCTGCATCGCGTTTTATACCAGGGGCTGGAAAAGCTAGAAACTGGCCCAAAGCGACCAATAAACTACTAGTTACTGGCTGAAACCTCACAAAACTGGACAAAAGGCAGCTCAATGCTTCCCACTCCCACTGGTAAGCAAGGTAACTTCCTTTCCCCCAAATAAGGCAAGGAAACAGTACACAGGAACTACAACCAAAGCCCAGGAATCAGCAACTCTGAAACTGGACTAAACTAGTAAAGCAGGAAAACAAGAGATATTTTTTTCTTTTTTTCTTTTTTTCACAAAACAGGCAGAAACAGGTACAGCAAACACTTATAAATGCTATGAATCAGCTACTACAGCTTACACAGAACAATTTGCTACAAATACAGTCAAATAGTAACAAACAAGGATTCCAAGTGCAATATTAAGTTAAATGCAGTAAAAATAGCTTCAATGTAACAGAAATGCAGGCGAAATACAGTCGCTAGGTATTCAGATGTGGAAAGCAACAAAAAATATACTTAGTATCAAGAAAAGTCGCTTATTCAGCTCTCTGCAGCCTGGATTACTCTGCTGGCCCACGTGGAGTCTGTGCTGAGTAGGTACAAGCTGAAAACGCGGCATTTACGCTTTTATACCGGGGGCTGGAAAAGCTAGAAACTGGCCCAAAACGACCAATAAACTACTAGTTACTGGCTGAAACCTCACAAAACTGGACAAAAGGCAGCTCAATGCTTCCCACTCCCACTGGTAAGCAAGGTAACTTCCTTTCCCCCAAATAAGGCAAGGAAACAGTACACAGGAACTACAACCAAAGCCCAGGAATCAGCAACTCTGAAACTGGACTAAACTAGTAAAGCAGGAAAAACAAGAGATATTTTTTCTTTTTTTCTTTTTTTTTTCACAAAACAGGCAGAAACAGGTACAGCAAACACTTATAAATGCTATGAATCAGCTACTACAGCTTACACAGAAGAATTTGCTACAAATACAGTCAAACAGTAACAAACAAGGATTCCAAGTGCAATATTAAGTTAAATGCAGTAAAAACAGCTTCAATGTAACAGAAAGGCAGGCGAAATACAGTCGCTAGGTATTCAGATGTGGAAAGCAACAAAAAATATACTTAGTATCAAGAAAAGTCGCTTATTCAGCTCTCTGCAGCCTGGATTACTCTGCTGGCCCACGTGGAGTCTGTGCTGAGTAGGTACAAGCTGAAAACGCGTTTACGCTTTTATACCAGGGGGCTGGAAAAAGCTAGAAACTGGCCCAAAACGACCAATAAACTACTAGTTACTGGCTGAAACCTCACAAAACTGGACAAAAGGCAGCTCAATGCTTCCCACTCCCACTGATAAGCAAGGTAACTTCCTTTCCCCCAAATAAGGCAAGGAAACAGTACACAGGAACTACAACCAAAGCCCAGGAATCAGCAACTCTGAAACTGGACTAAACTAGTAAAGCAGGAAAAACAAGAGATATTTTTTCTTTTTTTTTTTTTTTTTCACAAAACAGGCAGAAACAGGTACAGCAAACACTTATAAATGCTATGAATCAGCTACTACAGCTTACACAGAAGAATTTGCTACAAATGCAGTCAAATAGTAACAAACAAGGATTCCAAGTGCAATATTAAGTTAAATGCAGTAAAAACAGCTTCAATGTAACAGAAATGCAGGCGAAATACAGTCGCTAGGTATTCAGATGTGGAAAATAAAAAATATACTTAGTATCAAGAAAAGTCGCTTATTCAGCTCTCTGCAGCCTGGATTACTCTGCTGGCCCACGTGGAGTCTGTGCTGAGTAGGTACAAGCTGAAAAACGCGCGTTTACCACGTTTTATACCAGGGGGCTGGAAAAAGCTAGAAACTAGCCCAAAACGACCAATAAACTACTAGTTACTGGCTGAAACCTCACAAAACTGGACAAAAGGCAGCTCAATGCTTCCCACTCCCACTGGTAAGCAAGGTAACTTCCTCTCCCCCAAATAAGGCAAGGAAACAGTACACAGGAACTACAACCAAAGCCCAGGAATCAGCAACTCTGAAACTGGACTAAACTAGTAAAGCAGGAAAAACAAGAGATATTTTTTTCTTTTTTTTCTTTTTTTTTTTTCACAAAACAGGCAGAAACAGGTACAGCAAACACTTATAAATGCTATGAATCAGCTACTACAGCTTACACAGAAGAATTTGCTACAAATACAGTCAAATAGTAACAAACAAGGATTCCAAGTGCAATATTAAGTTAAATGCAGTAAAAACAGCTTCAATGTAACAGAAAGGCAGGCGAAATACAGTCGCTAGGTATTCAGATGTGGAAAGCAACAAAAAATATACTTAGTATCAAGAAAAGTCGCTTATTCAGCTCTCTGCAGCCTGGATTACTCTACTGGCCCACGTGGAGTCTGTGCTGAGTAGGTACAAGCTGAAAAACGCGCGTTTACCGCGTTTTATACCAGGGGCTGGAAAAAGCTAGAAACTGGCCCAAAACGACCAATAAACTACTAGTTACTGGCTGAAACCTCACCACACTGGACACAAGGCAGCACAATGCTTCCCACTCCCACTGGTAAGCAAGGTAACTTCCTTTCCCCAAATAAGGCAAGGAAACAGTACACAGGAACTACAACCAAAGCCCAGGAATCAGCAACTCTGAAACTGGACTAAACTAGTAAAGCAGGAAAAACAAGAGATGTTTTTCTTTTTTTCTTTTTTTTTCACAAAACAGGCAGAAACAGGTACAGCAAACACTTATAAATGCTATGAATCAGCTACTACAGCTTACACAGAAGAATTTGCTACAAATACAGTCAAATAGTAACAAACAAGGATTCCAAGTGCAATATTAAGTTAAATGCAGTAAAAACAGCTTCAATGTAACAGAAATGCAGGCGAAATACAGTCGCTAGGTATTCAGATGTGGAAAGCAACAAAAAATATACTTAGTATCAAGAAAAGTCGCTTATTCAGCTCTCTGCAGCCTGGATTAGTCTGCTGGCCTACGTGGAGTCTGTGCTGAGTAGGTACAAGCTGAAAAACGCGCGTTTACCGCGTTTTATACCAGGGGCTGGAAAAAGCTAGAAACTGGCCCAAAACGACCAATAAACTACTAGTTACTGGCTGAAACCTCACAAAACTGGACAAAAGGCAGCTCAATGCTTCCCACTCCCACTGGTAAGCAAGGTAACTTCCTTTCCCCCAAATAAGACAAGGAAACAGTACACAGGAACTACAACCAAAGCCCAGGAATCAGCAACTCTGAAACTGGACTAAACTAGTAAAGCAGGAAAAACAAGAGATATTTTTTCTTTTTTCTTTTTTTTTCACAAAACAGGCAGAAACAGGTACAGCAAACACTTATAAATGCTATGAATCAGCTACTACAGCTTACACAGAAGAATTTGCTACAAATACAGTCCAAA
>NC_056727.1:156850273-157025115 GCF_019279795.1 Protopterus annectens | reverse complement strand
CCCCCCAAAAAAAAAAAAACAGGCAGAAACAGGTACAGCAAACACTTATAAATGCTATGAATCAGCTACTACAGCTTACACAGAAGAATTTGCTACAAATACAGTCAAATAGTAACAAACAAGGATTCCAAGTGCAATATTAAGTTAAATGCAGTATAAACAGCTTCAATGTAACAGAAATGCAGGCGAAATACAGTCGCTAGGTATTCAGATGTGGAAAGCAACAAAAAATATACTTAGTATCAAGAAAAGTCGCTTATTCAGCTCTCTGCAGCCTGGATTACTCTGCTGGCCCACGTGGAGTCTGTGCTGAGTAGGTACAAGCTGAAAAACGTGTGTTTACCGCGTTTTATACCAGGGGGCTGGAAAAAGCTAGAAACTGGCCCAAAACGACCAATAAACTACTAGTTACTGGCTGAAACCTCACAAAACTGGACAAAAGGCAGCTCAATGCTTCCCACCCCACTGGTAAGCAAGGTAACTTCCTTTCCCCAAATAAGGCAAGGAAACAGTACACAGGAACTACAACCAAAGCCCAGGAATCAGCAACTCTGAAACTGGACTAAACTAGCAAAGCAGGAAAAACAAGAGATATTTTTTCTTTTTTTTTTTTTTTCACAAAACAGGCAGAAACAGGTACAGCAAACACTTATAAATGCTATGAATCAGCTACTACAGCTTACACAGAAGAATTTGCTACAAATACAGTCAAATAGTAACAAACAAGGATTCCAAGTGCAATATTAAGTTAAATGCAGTAAAAACAGCTTCAATGTAACAGAAATGCAGGCGAAATATAGTCGCTAGGTATTCAGATGTGGAAAGCAACAAAAAATATACTTAGTATCAAGAAAAGTCGCTTATTCAGCTCTCTGCAGCCTGGATTACTCTGCTGGCCCACGTGGAGTCTGTGCTGAGTAGGTACAAGCTGAAAAATGTGCGTTTACCGCGTTTTATACCAGGGGGCTGGAAAAAGCTAGAAACTGGCCCAAAACGACCAATAAACTACTAGTTACTGGCTGAAACCTCACAAAACTGGACAAAAGGCAGCTCAATGCTTCCCACTCCCACTGGTAAGCAAGGTAACTTCCTCTCCCCCAAATAAGGCAAGGAAACAGTACACAGGAACTACAACCAAAGCCCAGGAATCAGCAACTCTGAAACTGGACTAAACTAGTAAAGCAGGAAAAACAAGAGATATTTTTTTCTTTTTTTTCTTTTTTTTTTTCACAAAACAGGCAGAAACAGGTACAGCAAACACTTATAAATGCTATGAATCAGCTACTACAGCTTACACAGAAGAATTTGCTACAAATACAGTCAAATAGTAACAAACAAGGATTCCAAGTGCAATATTAAGTTAAATGCAGTAAAAACAGCTTCAATGTAACAGAAATGCAGGCGAAATACAGTCGCTAGGTATTCAGATGTGGAAAGCAACAAAAAATATACTTAGTATCAAGAAAAGTCGCTTATTCAGCTCTCTGCAGCCTGGATTACTCTGCTGGCCCACGTGGAGTCTGTGCTGAGTAGGTACAAGCTGAAAAGCAGCGTTTACGCGTTTTATACCAGGGGGCTGGAAAAAGCTAGAAACTGGCCCAAAACGACCAATAAACTACTAGTTACTGGCTGAAACCTCACAAAACTGGACAAAAGGCAGCTCAATGCTTCCCACTCCCACTGGTAAGCAAGGTAACTTCCTTTCTCCCAAATAAGGCAAGGAAACAGTACACAGGAACTACAACCAAAGCCCAGGAATCAGCAACTCTGAAACTGGACTAAACTAGTAAAGCAGGAAAAACAAGAGATATTTTTTCTTTTTTCTTTTTTTTTTTCACAAAACAGGCAGAAACAGGTACAGCAAACACTTATAAATGCTATGAATCAGCTACTACAGCTTACACAGAAGAATTTGCTACAAATACAGTCAAATAGTAACAAACAAGGATTCCAAGTGCAATATTAAGTTAAATGCAGTAAAAACAGCTTCAATGTAACAGAAATGCAGGCGAAATACAGTCGCTAGGTATTCAGATGTGGAAAGCAACAAAAAATATACTTAGTATCAAGAAAAGTCGCTTATTCAGCTCTCTGCAGCCTGGATTACTCTGCTGGCCCACGTGGAGTCTGTGCTGAGTAGGTACAAGCTGAAAAACACGCGTTTACCGCGTTTTATACCAGGGGGCTGGAAAAAGCTAGAAACTGGCCCAAAAACGACCAATAAACTACTAGTTACTGGCTGAAACCTCACAAAACTGGACAAAAGGCAGCTCAATGCTTCCCACTCCCACTGGTAAGCAAGGTAACTTCCTTTCCCCCAAATAAGGCAAGGAAACAGTACACAGGAACTACAACCAAAGCCCAGGAATCAGCAACTCTGAAACTGGACTAAACTAGTAAAGCAGGAAAAACAAGAGATATTTTTTTCTTTTTTCTTTTTTTCCCACAAAACAGGCAGAAACAGGTACAGCAAACACTTATAAATGCTATGAATCAGCTACTACAGCTTACACAGAAGAATTTGCTACAAATACAGTCAAATAGTAACAAACAAGGATTCCAAGTGCAATATTAAGTTAAATGCAGTAAAAACAGCTTCAATGTAACAGAAATGCAGGCGAAATACAGTCGCTAGGTATTCAGATGTGGAAAGCAACAAAAAATATACTTAGTATCAAGAAAAGTCGCTTATTCAGCTCTCTGCAGCCTGGATTACTCTGCTGGCCCACGTGGAGTCTGTGCTGAGTAGTGTTTCTAAAACAGATACATTTATCTTCATTAATAATATGAGTCTTAAGATACTTCTTCAACATTTGACATTGTTCTGTTTCCCTAACCTTTTCAGTCTAGGGAAAAAAAAAACTCTTCAGTTCCAGCTAGCAGGTCAAGTTTAGAAAATGCTGTTTTCACAAGTAGTATGTAAGGTGGCCTTTGTAATTCTTAACTTTTGATTTCCAGTGATTAGTTTGTTATGGAGAAGGGGGCAGTATCTTTTGATCTTTTGTGAAAAATATCTCACTAACTGAGCAAGGGACAGTTTTAGGATGAATTAGTTTAAGTACATTACCTATCTTGCAAAAAGGACCACAGGTCACCTAAATAAATGCCGTTATTAAATCAGGGTAACACCTAAACAAATAAAAGCCTAACATTCAGGTCTGAAACAAGGGGATGCTGGATACAAAATACCACTACCCCCCAAAAAAACAGTGATGTTTAGGCAGTAGTGGTTAATTAAATGCACAAAGAGTGTGTTCTCTCTGTTACAGCTTATGCCTCTAAGGAGAGCTCCTGATGTTTGCAAGTTCTGCTTGATAAGATCTGATGCCTCAGGGAAGAATATTAGTGTACTACACTAGAATGAATTGAATTGTTGCCAGTGTAGTGTTTTTGCTTAAACTTCTTACATTAAAATACAAAGGGGTTGGGAGGGTGGCCTGATGGTTAAGGTGGTTGCCTTACAAACACAAGGTGCAGGGTTTGAGTCTCACAAGGGATAACTGGCTAGGCTTAAAAAATGGCTCACAAGGGCAGTTAGCTTAGTACTAATCTATGAACCTATGAACCACATTTACACACACACTTCAGGACTCATTTAATCATGTTGTGTGACATCAGGAGCCAATAGTACAATTAGCCTTCATTATACCCCTGCTTACCTAAAGGCTGGTGACGGATTATTCACTTTCCTCAGCTCCATTGTTGGACAGAATACTGATATGGCAGCATTGCTGTCTCACAGTGCTTGGTTCTACAATTTGGTTCCTTCTTTGTAACATCTGAGTGTCCTCACTTTGGCTGGATGGATTTTCAGCAGGGTTTCGTGTTTTATCATACACCACAATCACATGCTGACATGTGTACTGGTTATCCTTTTAACTGCTAAAAGATGTACGCATGCATATGTGTGTCTGTGTATGAGCATTTGTGTGAGTGTGCACGTATGTGAATATGTGTGCATGTGCACATGCACATACACACACATATGTACACACATGCACATGCATGTGTTCTTGCATGTCAATGTGTGAGTTGTGAGTGTCCTGTGATGGACTGGTAACCCACCATTAGCTCTCCACTTTATGCACATTATGTTGCCTGGATAGGCTCTAGCTTTCCTATTATCCTGCTCATGATATAGAAGGTGCTAGAAAATGAGTGACTGTAGGAGCAGCCAGTGACTTACAGCATTTGAATTTGAACTTTCAAGTCTGGAACCTTGGCATCAACAAATTGTTTAACAAAACAAAAGAAATCCTCACCCTTAGAACCAAACTTAAAACCCCACACTCAAAATCAAAATCAAGAGGTTAAACAGAACTTAGAAACAAAATCAAAACTACTAAAGCTAAGTATGAACTTAAAATCACCACATCTACTAAACATAATCAGATGTCCTTCTTTCAACTATGTCAAAAGCCTGAGAAATGATACCCAGCTTGCTTTGATACATAGTAACACCACACTCTCAACCCCAGAAGACATATCCAACATATTTGGAAATAAATTTAGTTCAAACTTCTTCCCTTTATTACTTGTGAGTCCTCTACCTCAGCTCATCACAGCACCCCACAAGTCTCCTCTGAACATGAAAAACACTAGCTCTGTAGGGCTTGATAATATACCTGAGTGCTTCTTTGTTAGGAAGAACCATCGTCTCACTGTTCTGATCTTAAACCTGTTTAACACCATCCTCTCACCTGGCTTTGTGCCAGAGATGTGGAAAACAGCTGTGGTGTTTCATAGGTTCATAGGTTGGTACTAGGCTATCGGCCCTAGGGCCTATACAAGTCTAGCCATAACAATTCCCTGACTATTTCTTCCCACACTGTTTACTTACCTGGACCCCTGTCTAGCAGGACAACTGACCTGATCCCCGGGGTGAATTTCCTTTTTCCCATCCAATTATCATCAAGGTTCCTTTTGAAGAGGGCCAAAGAGGTGCTCTGCTTGACATGTATGGGCAGCCTATTCCAGAGTCTGGGGAGTCTCTGGGTCAGGAACCTATCCCTCCAGCATGTTTTGTTTATTGTGATGACAAGATTTAGATCCCTGGAGCGTGTGGCTCTGAGGGATTGGGATTTCTTTAAGTGTAGCATGTCCAACAGATCCCTGTTTGGCATGGCCTTGTATGTTAAGCAGAGATTGCCTCGGAGTAGACGATATGCGACAGAGTATAGCTGGAGTTTTTTAAGGCGGTCAGCATACGGCATCTGCTTTAGACCTGTGATTCTTTTAGTGAGGTATTTTTGTGGCCTTTCCAGTTGTTGCAGATGTCTTGAGAGGTACATACCAAATAGGGTGTTGTATTCTATAATGGATCTAATGAGGGATGAGTACAGTGGAACAATGACCCCCTTTTTTCTGGATGAAAAGCCCTTAGTGATGAGGTGTGCCACATAGAAGGATTTCCTGACTGTTTGGCGATGTGGTTATTGAAGGTGAGACCACTGTCCACCTGTGTCCCTAAGTCTCTTATCAAACTTTGTGTTTAGTGTACTGCCACCTATGTGATAATTCACAGGTACATGTTTTTTCCCCAAAGGGGATAACTATACATTTCTTGGCATTGAGCTTGAGCCCATGGCTCCTGCACCAAGCATCTGTTTCTGTAAGGCCCTTTTGTAGAGTATCCACATCATTTGGGGATTCAATAATGGCTCCCAGTTTGCAGTCATCTGCAAACTTTGTTAGCCAGAGTCCCTTAGTGTTGGCCTGTACTTCAGAGAAGTAGATGCCAAACAAGAGAGGTCCCAGGACTGAACCCTGAGGTACTCCACTTGTCACTTGTCTGGAGTTGGATTTGGAGTCAGCTACTTTTACAGTGTGGGTTCTGTCAGTAAGCCAACTGGCAACCCATCGAGTGACGTAGGGATTAATGTCCAGCTTGGTAAGTTTATCTATGATTCCAGAGTGGGGGATGGTGTCAAAGGCCTTGGCAAGGTCCAGATAGGCTATGTGGACTGCCTTACCCTCGTCCACGGCTCTGGAGACTGATTCGAAGAAGTCAGTAAGGTTCAGGAGACAAGATCGGCCCTTCATGAACCCAAACTGGGTGGGGTCTAGTGTTTTAAGGTTGCCAATGTCTGTGTTTATAAGTTCCATGATAATACGTTCCATGGCCTTGCAGATCAGGCTCGTCAGACTGATGGGGCGGTAGTTCCCAGGATCCAAGGTGGATCCCCCCTTGTGGAGTGGGATAACTGTAGCTGTGCGCCACTCAGTGGGCATGAAGCCTGAGGTGAGGATATGATTAAACATGACACTTAGGTGAGGTGCCAGTTCATTTTGTAGTTCATGTAGTACACAGCCTGGTATGTCATCTGGTCCCATGGATGCTGTATTCTTAGTTTTGGAGAGTGCGTTTTTTACCTGTGTGGACGTTATTACTGGAATTTGGCAATCTTCCAGTATTCAGATGGGCCATTTAGGGGGTGAGCGGGGGGGTGAAGTTGGCACTGAATCGATCTGCCAGGATATTGGCAATATCCTTGGGATCCGTATATTTAATGCCATTCTCTTGTAGCTTAGAGCAGATCTGAGCATTGCCATTTAGATTCTTGATATAGTTATAGAATGCCTTGTGGTTGTCTTTGGCATCTTTGGCAATTTTATTTGCGTAACTAGCTTTGGAGGATTTTATGAGGGATCCCAGCTTCTTACTGAGACTGGTAAGGGAGTTTTTTGCATCCTGGGATTTTCCTCTTTTCTGCAACAGTTTTTTCCTTTTGTTGTAAAGTTTGTTTATGGCAGGGGACCACCAGATTGGCTTCCTTTTTTTGGAGGAGAACATCTTGGTTCTATTTGGGATGGCACGATTCATGCATGAGTGGATGTGCTCGTACAGTGCCTTAGTGTAGGACTCAGCAGTCAAACTTTCAGTTCCCATCTGCATGGGTGTCATGAAGTTTGTAAGTTGTGACTTGAGTCGCATGAAGTTGGTCTTGGAGAAGTTTTTTATGGAGGTTTCTTTACTGGGGGGGTGGGGATGGGATGTGGACGTTAAGGGTGATTAGCTTATGGTCTGACCTGACCAACGAGGGGGTGACCATAGGTGTGGAACATCAATTTCCCATGTTTCGTCTCTACAAGGATGTCCCCTTCATTGATCCTGGAAAGTTTAGAGCCATAAACCTTACCAACCTTATTTGTAAGACAATGGAAAATATTATGGCTCTCATAATGGTTTTGACAGCCTACAATCCTTTGACTCAAATATTTGGGTTAGTGAAGAGAAGCTCCTGCTGCAAAACTTAGTAGACTTTGAAAATGTCACTGCGGCCTTGTAAGATGGCAAGTTAGTACACAGAGCATACTTTGAACTGGCAAACGTCTTTAATGCCATCCTATGCACAGGTATTATAAAGAAAATCCTTCCGAATGACTTACCTCTGCTTACAAACGGTACCAGCACCACAGTCTGAAGTGAAATGCTACTAAGTGAAGTATTATGTCCTTTAGATAATATGACCACCTGTGCACCTATCATAGCAATGGCAATGCTCTCAAAACTGATGCACTTACTAGGGATGATAACAGTTTTCGGGACAATAAGCTCTCCTTCCAGTACCACATATCCACAGTTGTAAAATAAATCCTTCTACTTACCTCAGCTGACTTACAAAGGAATGTTTTCTACACCAAGGATGTTATGATACTCTAGTCCTCCCTTATTACATCCAAAATACAATGTAATGCTTCCTTTGGCAGATAACTGTCAAGACACTGAAAGACCTGAAAGACCACAATATTTCCTCACTAAGAAAATCAAAAACCTGAGTGTTTTAAAACTCCATCTATCCTCTCCTGTGTGGTGACTTCTGCTCAGTCTATAAGGACTCAAATAACCCTGTCCTGAGAGCCCTCCTACGTGCTCACAAAACCTGCAGTATCATGAACACCAATACAACAGAGCTAAACCTCCACTGTAACATAAAACATGCGGGTGTGATATATACCTCTCCCAGAGAATTCCTCTGCTTTAGAACAGACTTCTCCTCTACATAAAAATAATTCCCTAACCCTTTATATGCATCCTAGACAAATGGATGTCATGGGAATATGCTCTTGGAACAGTGCAAGCATACTGCAAGTGCATCACTGTTATCAATGAGACACCTGTTCTACTGACACTAAAGGATGGCAATCTGTCACCAGTCTGAGTGTCTTTCCATACATGTACTGGTAAAGTATCTCTACTGTCCAGAACAGGGTAAAGGCATCCATGCCAATTTGGGCATAATTAAATACAGCTGCTGTCAGTGATTTTGAAGTAAATACAACTAGTTTCTCTTTACTGTTCTGGAACTTTTATAATACTCATTCACTCATTCATTCATCCATTTTCATTCATGCATTCTCTGATTGCCCACTTTGTTCAACTCTGGGTTGCAAGGGAGCCCGCAACAGGAAATATCTGAGAAACTCACATTTACCTATGTTAGCTTAAAGTCCATACTAATTTTGGCTGTCTGGGGCATATCACAGTTTCTTTCAGATGCTGTCATCATCTTTGCCTGTTGTAAGACTATTATCAAAGAAACGTATATTACATATCCGACAGAAAACATGGCCCTTTGTCTTTAGTTAGATGAATAAACTAGATGCCACCGCCCCCCCCCAAAAAAAACAAGATATTTGCACAGCAGCACATACTTGGAAAAATATGTATTTCCAGCACCACATAAGCTAGCAAGTTAGTTTTTCTCAAATGTTTTCCCCTCTGTTAGGGATAAAAATATCACAGTATGTAACACTGGTTTATAGTAACTTTAAGATCTCCACAAATGTGGACACGTAGTAATAGCCTGCATTTTCCCTCTTTACTACCGGATGCTGGAATAAAACATAAGAGCAACAAAAATCCAACCTCGAATGCTTGTTATACATAGTTTTACACTGTTATGAAGAATGCCAAGAGAGTACATGAAACATTATTTGCATTCCATATACATAGGGAGGACATTCCAACGGCTTGTTATTCTAAAACCACAAAATAAGTGACATGTTTAGGTCATGTTCCCAGTATCAGATGAGATATGTTAAAGCCACATTTTGCAGTGCTCTTCAGAATGTCGAGAGTACATGAAACATTAGTTGCATCTCATGTACACAGGGAGAACTTGTTATTCCAAAACCACAAAATAAGTGACATGAAGACAGCGGTAAAAATTGCAACTGCAACCTCTGTGGGGGATATCAGGGTTAAGGAGTGCATTCTGGGGAATAAACAGAGCACAATGAAAGGAACACTATAATCAAAGCAAAAATAAAAAAAAATACTTTAAAAAGATTATAACATAATTGTTCATTAAGCAGATTAAGACACTTGGCTATATTCTGTGTATACTATATGTTGCTTTCTTTTTCTTGCCTGTACAAGAGTTCACTACTAGAAATGGTGCCTTCTGCTATAAACAAACACCTACAGAAAATGAGGTACATAAGCAGACGACTTAAACAGGACAGAATAACCTGCAGTGTGCAAATGGATTCTGAGCAAGTCAGACAAGTGCACTGTTCCATCCACACATTAGCATCTACCCTGGCTTTTATTAGAAATGTTGTTGCGTTGTTAAACACATAAAAAAGCAGTTGCCACCCTACCTGCCCCTATCCATATTATTTTATACATTAGTACTTTATGTCATGATTATTGGACCTGAAGGAAAACAAACAGAACCCAGACTAAAGTGCCAGCTTAAGCCATATAACCATGGCATCTCATCGATACAGAAGTGTACTATATGTTAGTAGTTTATGAATCCTATGAGCTCATCACAATAACGGTCCGAAAGATGAATTTTACAGCTGTTTATCAAATCATTCCAAGTATGTCAACATTAACCTTATACCTCTTAAACGGTAATGGCTTCTCTACAATCCTCCATGTTAACTCTTTCCTGACATTCAGGTGCCTGAGACATAGGACACTGAGGATCAAAAGGTTATTGGCTGTTTACCATTAAAGATCACTGCCAGTGTGGCTTCTATGTGTGTACCAGCACTGATTCCTTTGCTTTGGGAGATTTCTCCCATTTTCATATTTGGGCAACAGCAGATTTGATACATATTCTTTTATTTTTTTTTGCCTTTGTGTGTTTTGGACATTGTGGATTGTTAGGTTTTAGGCATTTAGGAACCAAAGTAAACTACTGTGCCCCACATTTACAAAATGCATACTAGAATGTGTCTTCATTCCACCAAGCAACGTTCTCTGCCTGACTACTTTTTTTACTTTTCTGATCCTAGAATGTGTTGTGCTACACCACCAGTGGTGAAGCAAGGATTTTTCAACTATACATCAGTATTTAAAACCACTGAATATCACCTTCCAAAATGTAGCCGCCCTGGTAACTGTTCTGCCCTATTCCTCCAAGTCTACATATATCTGGACAGCATACTCCACGCACGCACGCACACACACACACACACACACACACACACACACACACACACACACACACACACACACAGAAGGAGTAATATTGCATAAAGCATTTTTGTGTGCATGTGTTTGTATTTTGGTAACATTTCGACATTATGTTTCAATATTTTTATATTCTGCACACACCCTAACATTTATTCATATAACACCCATATGTCTAAACACCTCATTTTATTAATCCTTAAATGCAGATGTCTTCTTGTGCATAATACAAAACAGACCTCAAGTTTCTGTCTTTTTCTCTTAATCCGAGGAGTTCAAATTTAACAAACACAAAGTAACAACTCAATAAAACTGTTACACCTACAAAGCCTTTTGAGTTACAAGTTCTTTGCCATTGACCCTCCTTGTCATGCTGTTCTTTTTCTGGCACATATCACAGCTTATTTTATGTTTATATCAGCTATAACAGTACCCTATCAATTCAATGGGAAAAGCATAATTAGCACCACATTTTAATCACACTCTACCCTCCACATGAAGGAGTGCTTTCTAATCTCCCTCTTAACTTTCTCTTCCCTCATTTTATGTTATTTAGGTGCTACTTTGATTAAAGATATCCTTACCTACTCTGGTTATATGTCTTAGTGATTTTCAGGTTTATAACTTTTTTATTACGTGCAAAGTTTATTTAGGGCCACAGATATTTTTCATATGTTTATCATAATAATCTTTAGACATCTTAATTTTTTGTATGCTTTTCAGCACATAAGAAAGGAGCAAAACTACACTGAGTTTGCTGCAGGTGTTGTCTTCTGCACAGTTGCAAAGTTAGGATAGACTTTGAGAGAGTATTCCATGTATCAGTATTAATCATGTACTTGTAATTTGGTTTATACAAAAACACTAAGTGACATTTTAATGTTTTTCACATTTAGTAAGCAAAGTTACATGCATTTTTGCTTTTCATTAAATTACAATAAGATTGGTCAGCAAAATAACAGCATTTAACGTTTTCTTAAAGAGTGGAATTATATTTTTAGAACCTGTACATTTTTAAATGTTTTTTTTTTTTTTTTTTTTTTTTATATTCAATTGATGGCAATGATTTAATTAACTTAATCACATGAGCAGGGTTGGTTTAGTTTAAATATGGAAGGATGTAACAACCCATTACACTTGAAAAAGCCCGTTACGAATGGGCGAAAGCGCTTGTGGTCATTGGAGTGTTTTATCTCGTTGTGGTGCTGTAAAATAAAAAGATTCGTCAACTTATCCTGCTCGTCTAATTTGTGCTTACAATCTTGGAACAGTTGAAAAAGTACTGAAGTGGTCATTTTACTGCAGTAGTGCTTTGTGTCAGTTTACGGAGAGTACAGTGCCTTTCTGCCTTGTGGGATTCGTAGTATTAATCAATGAAAACAAACCTGAAAATGCCAAATGAAGATTCAAGTGATTTCACTTGTTAAAACCTTAATTAATATTTCCTGAGCTGAGATATGTTAATGAACTTCAGATTGTTGAATATTAACTTGACGAAATGACTAGCGAATGGACTGAATCTCAGAAAGTACATGCTCACGAGCATTTCTTGGGGAGAGGAGGACATACCTTATACTGCTGTGTTCTTTATGTGTGTGTGTGACACCTTAGTAAATCTGACAGCAGGTAATGGTATGATCTGCTTGTTTCCCATCTACTGAAAAACTGGATACCATATGTAATATTCAGTTTTATCATCCTCTTATCATTTAAAGGAAAGGCTCTCTCATGCCTATTTTATGTGTGTCTGAGATCTGTATAACTGTCAACTCCAGTTTTGGTTTGAAATGACTGCATTTTTATTTCTTTTTTTAAAAGATGCTTCCTGATGAGAAAAAAAAACTATCACTGAGAAAACATAGATGAACCACTTTAAATTTCAAATAAAATATTGCAATTATATATTAAATACTTACAAGGAAATCAGGCAGCTTAAATATGCATTCAGATCTTACATTCTAGGTAAGAAGTTTTTTATCAATATAACTGACTGGTATTCTGATGGCATACATAATCAAGATAGTAGTTTTCTTTTTTCTCTGTTTTAATTTTTTACCCCCTCCCCCTTTGCAGTACTGAGCTCATTGACTCTTCTACCTATTCCCCACTGAGCTGTCTGTCCCACGGTTGTGAAAGATGGGAATTCCCACACTAGAAGACAACCTTATGTCCCATTTGCTTCTGTTTGGGAATCATCAGTGGTTTCATGGAGCACCTTCTTGCCTGTGGCAGCTCTTAAAATCTCTGCTATTGCTGCCCTCTAAGTGGAAACATCCCTCCACATGTTGAATTCTCCTCAGCTTGTTGCTTATCTTGCACACAGCAGTGCAGGATCTCTAGTCTCAAGCTCCATAAAGTGAACCCCTAGTGTTGTCACCAGGTGTCACTCATTTGGAAAGCCACAGCTACCTCCCTCCCTCCCCCAAGTATGGGGAAAATGACAAAGGCCACTATCTATCTTCTCTTACCAGGTCTCCAAGCTGCTATTCAAACTGACATAGTCAGGGTTTTATACTCGAATGCAATGGAGCTGGCTAAGATAGATAGTAGACTGATGAAGAATTTAATGTATCAAATTAGTTATGAACAGTTGTATACAAGTGCGGCACGTATTCTCAGTAGCTTGCTATATCTTTAAATATGGAACTTCTCCAGGGGACATAAATAATGAATTTATAATGAAATACTTATTGTAAAATGTTAATTATAAAATAGTTACTGATATAGTATGATGTAACAGTAAAACATCCAAAGTGTTATATATATGTTTGCCTTGTTTTCATTGTGTTCAGTTAAAATGAGAAGTTTCTGACAATATAATTAAAAGTTTTATTTTTTTTATGAATGAAGGATATAAAAAGGTATTTGCTTAGTTACATTTTAAACCAAGTGGTCAGAAGAATGAGGCACTATTTGTATAATGCAAGCAAACTAAAATTAGTTTAAGGCTGTGGTTCTGTGAATCTTTTATATCTTTTTATAGAACTGCTTAAATGAACAGAGAGAAATAATATAACCTAATTTTGTTTTGACTGAGTTATTAAGCTTGAGCCATAAACATCAAAATGGATGAAAGCAAAACAGATGATTTGCTAATCAAATGGCTTCCTTCAGATATCATAAAGACTAATAAAATGCATAATACACCCCCATTGCACACATGTCCCTATCAAACACATGAAGGACCACAACATCGAACTGCAAGACAGCGAGACCAGAATGCTGAAAGTCCAAAATAACAAAACCCAACAACAATGAAACCTGGAACAATGAACCTGCACAGGTCAAATGTAAAAGTGCAGAACATCACAGACATAAGCTTTTGCGGGGGGGGGAGGCAAGCCCCCCCTGTGCCCCCCACACCCCATGTTAATTATATATACCAACTCCAAGATCTCACTCCAGCTGGGAATGGGCAGGACCCCAAACACAGCTATACTACTATCTCAAAACAATAACTCACCTGCCTGGTACATTGTTCTGTTTTTTTTTTTTTTTTATAAAGGTTTCATTATTTTGCACGTTTGGTGTTCCTGACTCAATGTTTTGTAGTTTGGTGTTGTAGTCTTTCATACTTTTGATAGGGACCCATACACACAAACAAACTCACATTCTACTAAACTGTAGCATTTTATGACAGACTAGTCGAAAAGATTTTTCAAAATACAAAGCTCTTGTGATTTTTGGATGCCTCTATTTTTTCCCCAAGAAATCTGGTAGTTGGCTTAAAGGATTAAGGAGCTGTTAAAAGTTGTTTCCTGTGCTCCAGTGGTGCAAAGTTTGATTCCCTCTACCTCCATTGCCTAACAGTGTTACTCTGAGCAATTTGCTTAACGAGACACTGCTCTGAACTGAGTTTGAAAAAGGTCCTTGGAAATCAATTCTCTACCCTCAAATATATATATATATATATATATATATATATATATATATATATATATATATATATTTGTGTGTGTGTGTGTGTGTGTGTGTGTATAAACAAACAAACATAAAAAATACTGGACTTCTGCATTCCAAGTATCACAAATAAAAAAAAAACAAGCTGCTAAACAAACTCATGTGCCTCACAACCAAAATTACAAGTACGGAACCTTTTGATTGTATGGCAAGATGAAAGCATCAAATTTGGATAAATAGTAAGACTGTCTGCTGCGGCAAATTTTTAAGGAAAAGAAAGTTAATCACTGATTAAAAGTCTAAGGGGGAAAGAATGTTAAGTGTACTTACTATTCCCAGCAAAACTCAAAATGTAGTTTCGCAATGGCTATCAGTTATTGGAATCTTTAGGCACAGTTATAAAATCCATCTGTTCACACTGTTAGGTGGCTAGCCCTGCCGCAGTTCTTCTTCCATACCACACACACACACACACACACACACACACACACACACACACCCCTATGGGAAATTTAGAGTGTCTAGTCCACTTACTGCATGTCTTTGGAATGTGGGAGGAAACCGAAGCACCCATTAAAAAAAAAAAAAAAATACACAAACACAAAATGGACATGGAGACACCACACAGAAGGCATAAACACAAAATGGACATGGAGACACCACACAGAAGGCACCCCAACTGAGAAATGAACTGGAGAACCTCTTACTATGAGGCATTATCTGCTGTGCCACTGTGCCGCCATTGGCACAGATATGGTTTACTATTAAAAGGACGAAAATCCCATCCACGAATAGTGATTTCCACGACAAATAATGTTGACTCATGAATATGAACTAGGTTGTATGATCGATGCAGCAATGTTGATAAATTCTGTCGAGCTTAAGGTGGAAATCTCCCATTGAAATACATGCTGAAACTCCCTGCCCATGTACGCCCTTTTAAACTGATGTACAAATGAATGTCCATATTCCGACAGTCGCTCCTACCATGTTCGAGGAGGTGGCTGTGGAGCATGTTACTGTCGACCATTTGATGGTAAACCACACAGATATAAAATGCATTAAAAAATACTGAGTTACTCAGAGAAGAAATTTTATTTTACTTATACTTTGCAGATCAGTTTAGTCCCTCTCTCATTTTTTAAAGGAAACCTGAGATGGTATTTCTACTACTGAGAAAAATTTGGCCAGAGCATTGGGGAACTTCCCCTACTCTTTACAATTAGTGCCGTGAGATCTTCTACATTCACCTAAGCTGTCATTAACTCAAGCAGATGGGACCTCATTTTAATGTCTCATCCAAAGGATGACATGCTTTGGAGTACATCATGCCCTTAATTCTGCACTACAGTTATAGGTTTTACATATGCAGTTCATAACTCAGATGGTTATAGGGTTTACATATGTAGTTCCTTTTTTTCTAGTCCTGTAAGGACATTTTCAGTGACTGCATTCTGGGTGTCCTACTTCTGCTGACATTCTTGCTTAGTCAGATAGAGCTGCCGACAGATAACATGACTCTCACACTGTTGTACTATACACTTTTATATGACTGATCGATTCCAGCCATGGGTGTATCTGTCATGAAACTTACAGATTAAGGTGGAAGGTACTGGTCAAAGAAGGGTTATTCTGTTTCCCTTCTCCTCTTTGTAATACAACACAATGTTACTTGCTCTGTAAAGACAGTGAGTGTTTGATGGCTACTGAGGGGCTAGCAAAGCTAGGTGTGGTGGTAATGGAAACAGTAGTGACTGGACAGGTCTTCTGTGTTGTCTGCTAGTTGATCATCTTCCATTTCTTCTCCTTTTAGGTTAGGTTGGGCGTTAGCATAATGTTTAAGGTGTTTACCTCATTGACACAAAGTACAAGGTTTGAGTCTCACCTTTGAAAAACTGGCTTTGCTTAAAATGGCCCACATGGGTAGCTAGCATAGTAATTAACTATGAACTTATAAAAGTTAAGAGTTAGTGACACTGAGGTACAGACTGGTGAAGTTAAAGATCGTGCGGTTATATGGTGGGTCCTGGGATTATCTCTGTTTTTACCAATATTGTGGCAACCATGTGAGCATACTCCAACTCCTTTGCAGCAATTCCAGGTCCTTCTATGGGAATCTGATGCATACTTGCACACCCAGGCGACAGTGTAACTACAGAGTAACATTCCTTCTAGCATCTACCTGAAGCCAGAGGTTTTCCTCTTATCTCCATCTGCTTGTCATCAGTTACCGTCAATATGGGAAACAAAATAAAAGTTCTTTATCGCTAATATTGGCTACATTCTGTTTTTTTATACTTTTTGTACCTGCTGCTTGCCAACAATCAGCCCTTCCAAAACTGATAAGCCAATCATTTTTTGCAGAGGTGATAGCAACTTGCAGGAGGTTATCATCCAGCAGCTTTTGGGGTTTAATGCCTGAATTGTCCAATTCTCTCCCTTGACAGCTGATGTGCATGCTTATGATGCAAGGACCCTGTGCTACCTTCTCAGTCCTCACTCCAGAACCTGTGTGCATACACTTCAGCAAAACACCCCTTTTGCGGCTACTGCATCACTATAATTTGGCAGGGCCAAGCAAATATCTCTGGCCTGTATGCAGACTAGGCTCTTGTTTCACCTCAGTGGTCAGTTTTGCAACAGACTGGAGCACCTCCCTTCCACAGAATAGGTGAGCTGGCATCGCCCACTCTGTCCCACTCTCTCAGGTTGGCTTCCTCAGTCATCTGGGCCATATTTAGGGCTTTTACTGCTTGCACACTTAGAAAATTAATATAATATTGAAGATATGCTTTTCTCTCTGTCCTAACAGTATCAGTTTGCAAGACTGAATGAATGAAATGATCAAGTGGATATTATTTTCTACAGCCACAACCAAGAACCAATGCAAGATGCTAGGAGAGTTCCATCCTGTTTGCCATGTATGCGCCTCATGGAGTATTGCAATATGCCTATTTTTTCAAGGAGGGGAGTGATTTTTTTTTAACTGCATCCGTTAACCGTAATCCTGCACATGATTGTAGCCAAAACGAGTTTTGGCTAAGATCAAAAGTTAACAATTAACTGCACTAAAAATAAGAGAGAATGGCCATACTTAAAACATATTCTATCGTAATTACCATAGTCCTGGTTACATTCTTGTATACCACATTAATACAGGGGGTGGCATATGACATTACAGATATTTCAGACCATTACCACTTCCTTTTCAGATTACATTACTAGGAAGTTAATTCTCTACTTCAGTTTTTTCTAAAGGCAGGATGCTGCTAAATGAAGAAAAAAAAAAACATTGATTTCATGGTATGTTGTTTACTCAAGGTATGCATATTACAGAACCCCTAAAAAATAAGAAGTGTCATCAGGTTCCTTCACATAAGCTAGCTATGAGGGCTAATGATTGCAAATTAAGCATAACATCATCATCATCATCAGTCTCCTGAGCTAAAACAATGCGTGTGTGTGTGTGTGTGTGTGTGTGTGTGTGTGTGTGTGTGTGTGTGTGTGTGTGTGTGTGTGTGTGTATGTATTGGGGTGTTGTAAGTGGGAAATGACTAAATACTAGAGCACATCAACTCCCAGGCCAGAAACAGGCAAACATTTATTTTGTTCTCTCTTTTCATAAATAGAACTGAAATGCAGAGCTACTATTGATGTACATTTATTATTAATATTAATATTATTTCTAACCCTCCTTCGTCACTGGGTCCAAGGCTGACTTTTGATTATTGAATATTATTCACCATACTAAGCTGGGGTTCGATCCTTGGCTGGGGTGCCTTCTGTGCGGAGTCTGCATGTATGTCCTCCTTGTGGTTGCGTGGGTTTCCTTGGGTGCTCTGGTTTCCTCCCACATCCCAAAGGCATGCTGTAGGTGGATTGGACACTCTAAATTGGCCCTAGGTGTGAGTGCATGTGTGTGCGTGCCTTCTGTGGAAGGTTGGGCGCCGGGCTGGCAACTCGACACTGTAAAAACTCCACTGCCAATCATGAGCGGACAGGTGATCCGCTGTGGTGACTCCTAACTGGGAAAAGCCGAAAGAAGAAGAAGAAGATTCATCATACTAAGCTGGGACTTGTTGCTGACAAAACTTCAGCTTTTAGACTCCACCTTGAAACTTTAAAACAAGTTTCCTAGGAATTCTTTGACACTAACTTGGACAGTTAAACATGTACTTTTTTATTAACTTGGATAGGCTCAAGCTCTTTTTCTCATTGCCTGTGCAACTGCAAGTCATTATGAAGTGAGCATTTGTCATGAGTCACTGCTGACTCCGCAGCTTGATAAAGTGGGTACTGGAACCAGATTCTTGTTTTCAATGATGATGGTACAGTAGGGACATTAGTGTAGAGTGAACATAAAAGATGTTGAAGAAAAAAACAGTGCCAACAAATGAGTCCACTTAAGATTCAGTAGCAGCTCCCAACTTCTCTAATTTGTAGTCTTTCTTCTCTTTGTTTCTTTCAATGATTCCAGTAAAGACAGTGGCAAAGTATTCAAATCGCAGTAAGAATGTGAGCAAAATGTTCCAACTAAGAGAAGTATTTAAATGTGGTGGGAAAGCTGCATAAAATCAGGTGATAAGCTCCAGCCAACAAATACACTTGTATCTTGTTGCTAGGCTACAAGAGAAATGCTGCAGGATCCTTCTAAGCAAGTTTAATACTTTCTGAGACTGACAATTTGGTTACACAACTGCATATTTTCAAGCTGACCTTGTTTTCTGGCACGAGTCTGCTTTAAGCCTGCTCTGGATGTCCCACCTATAATAAACTTTTCTCACCCAAGGGACAGACCAGCACTTCTGTCAGAGATATTGGCTGAAGGAAGTAAATCAAACTCATCACAAAAAAGACAATGAGGAGTCAAGAGAGTTCAAGGCATCGGGTCAAAAGTGTAATCCAGTTTGCAAATTATATCACTACAACTGTCTCAAAGAGGGAGGAAGGAAAAGGCAGAATGACATCACAGACTAAGGTATGCTAATTTGGTTGCCCAGACAATTAACTGAAGAGCTCCTTCTCCCTGACCTTAATAAAAATGAGCTGAGCTACAAGCGAGCTTCAAAACTTCTGCCTCAAATGCAGAAAATATCCTAAGACTGCCCTTACCATTCAGGATGTCTGGTTCAGGCCCAAATGACACCAGTATAGAAAAAAAGACAGTTGGAATAATTGTTCTTCTATAGAGTGCAAGCTTTTTTTTCATTTTGTATTTACCTTCAAAATGTTTGCTATACCATCTCCTGAAGGAACAATTAGCACAGAAAGAATGTTTTCAGGAGGGCAAAGTAAAGAGTGATTAAACAAAACGTGCTTTACTTTGCTTTCATTTTAGTTACAAGTCTTTCCGCTTAATTTGGAAGCTACTGTTTATAATATGGCTGCACTAAATACTGAACCCCATGCTATTTTTGTCATTTGTCTGCTTTTTTATTGTTCATAATTGTAGCAAAATCTAGCTCTGAAAATCCAGCTAGTATTTAAGTTTTGGAATACGGCAGACAGTAGGTACTCAGATATTAAACACTGTCAATTACAATACTTAGCAGAGATGTAGTTTCAACCACATTATTGCACAAGCATGTAATATGTTTGTTCACTCTGCCACATGTGGGTGTATTTGTGCAGAAGTATTGTTCATGCAGTGGACAGCACCCTGTCCATGACTGCATTTCTGTATTATGTGCATTGTTTTCATTGCTTTTTAGGATAAAATCTGACTCCCCTGCAACCCAGAATAGGATACCGAAGGTATAAGAGAATCAATAAGTAACTGAATGAGTACTAAAGGTCAGTTACCATACATAAAGTCTCTTTAATCAGGTGTCAAAATTACAAATTGATCCACAGGGCTTTCTGAAAGAGGCAGCAGGCAGGGGAATCCACCAACCACCCATTGCTATCACATCACCTCGGATGATGTCACCTCTCAAAAACAGTTTGCACTACAATGATACATCAGAAAAGCAAGCTTCTCTCCTGAGTTCCAATTTACACTGTAATCCTAGTTAAGCAACATACTTAAGTGTGTCTACTTACAGTCGAGTACTATAAGGGTAGGAAAAACATATAAAATAACCTGTGTAAGCAGATCATGGCAAGCCAAAGATATGTGTTTTAGTCTGATGTAATAAAGAAAGCAAGAGATTCTCAATAAATCTCTCTCAAGAGTGCACTCAACTTATTCAGGATTTTATCCCAATAGACTCCCAACACACAGCAGTAGCTAGAATGTGAAGAACATACCTACACACCCCAGCACATAATAATGCCAGTAAAAGCAACTCGATTTTCACATGAGAAAAATTAATGAGAAGATCTCAGCAAAAGTCACTTCCCCACACTGATTTCACAGACTATTGACAAGACTCCACACATAACTTCTTCACACTGACATCACATGCATCCTGAACAACTTTAAGGGAAGTTCTCAGAGGTGCAACAGAATATGAGTGATATATTTTTCCTGCTGAGTATGAACTGGAGGTCTGTGCCTAAATTTGACAGATATCAATCTTTTATCACTTGGACAGTGAGTTATGTCTGAGGAGGGTTTTTGTAGTTAATGATGAAGGTTTTCCTCAAAAGCATAATGACTAAAGTTTGATTCTCACTCTTGGTGACACACATAGATAGTAATCTAGCTTTTGACCATCATGTATCTATAACAGTGAGGAAATCTTTGTTGCCGACTTATAAACAAAAGTATAGCATATAGGTCCAAGCAGGCCATTGTTCCTCTGCATTTGGCATTCATCAGACCTGTCAATAAGTACAATGCCCCCTTTGGTATGTATCCATCCAAGAACATCCAACATCTCGACCTCACACAGAGGTTCCTTACTAAAAGAAAACAGAAAACAGAGGCAATCCAGAAAGTCAGTCTGGTATCACACCTGTGACCCAGAGGGTGACAGAACTAACAAGAAACAGAATACAAAAGATTAGTCTAGATGAAATCACTTTAGCTAGCAGAGCTAGGGGACTCTGTCTCTTTCTGATACTCTCCCTGTGGGAGGAATAAAGATGCCTTGTTGAAGTTTCACATAGTTTATTAAGTTAACTAGGCAGACTGACAAGGGTTCTTGTTCTAATACAGGGAGAACTTAACATGTCTTATGCAGACCACCTCAAAGCTTGTATCCTAAAGGCTGTTGAGAAAAGATCTATGCCTGGCATGCAAGGCAACATTGCATTTATGCCCTCTGTATAGCTCCAGGTATAAATAGACCCTCAACAAAACTGAAATAATGAGGGTGCAGCAATGCAGGTGTAAGTAACATTATCCAGCCAAATAGAAAGTCTTATCATTAACAATTTCTACTTTGCTCAATAAGATGGTACAAATCTGGCAATAAATGGTGCTTACTGAGCTTTGGGATGGGATGCAACAAGTTCTATTTTCGTTAGCATAGAGATGCATCTCCCCTAATAACAGCTTTCATTGTTCATATCCAATAAAGTTAAAAGTGGATCCTTACAAACTATAAAACTGTAAAGGAAAACCACTTAATCCAGGAGCTATTTTTGGATTTAAGGAGTCTATTAATGCCTAAAACTCTGCATGGCAAGGGTGGTATAATCACACTGTATTTGTAACATTTAGAACAATGTGATCCAAAATGCATTTCAGGGTAGTTTAAGGGTACAGATGTAGCAAAATGTTGCTGGATGATGTATGCAATTCTGGAAGGTGATCCATCAAGAGCAGAAGTAATAGGCTTGTTTAGTGAAACAAAAGACAGTCTGGATTTTTGGATTTTATCTCTAAAGGCAATATAATGCAGTGCTTATAACCAGCTAAACAAGAAAAGGCCCTTAATTTTAAAGAATAAGTTATTTCCTCAGATATACTGGGACTGCGACTCAACCCAGCTTAAACCCAGGTTTCATCAACTTAGTTAGCATTTCTAAATGGCACAGCTCCTCCCTGAGGAACACCTCTTCCTTTCTCATCTCTTCATAGCCAATTTAGCCCATTATTTTGTGTTTTCCCAGCACTGCCTTCAAAGTATCTCACAGAAATGCAAATGAACAATGCTGAAAGTCATTATTGCTCAATGTATGCAGAACATTCTTTCCAAGAAACTTAATTTTTTGAGTGAAACAAGTTCAGTCTCTTTACAAGGAACATTTTGATCCCAGATGTTGCAACAACATCTAGGATGGACCTGTAGTCAAACTTAATGATAACTAATATATCAGTAGAAGGGACTCCATTAAGAGGCAGGTCAGACACACACACACACACACCATCCATCCATCCATCCATCCATTGGTTTCCATTCTAATCAGCAGATCAGGCAACAGGTGCTCTGTAGCACTTGTTGTTTCCACAGCAGTTATGTTTTTTATGGGGTTGAGTTGCTAGCCCAGCACCTAATCCTCCCCCATGTATACCCATGGTGATGGGCACACCACACCACACATGCACTCATACCTATGGCCAATTTAGAGTGTCCAATCCACCTATGGCATGTCTCTGGAATGTAGGAGGAAACCAGAGCACCCGGAGGAAACCCACTCAAATGCAGGGCAGACATGTAGACTCTGCACAGAAGGCACCCCAGACAAGAATCGAACCGGAGGCACAAAGTAAATAAAATGAGCTGGACTCAAACCATTAACAAGATATCTAGTATAGATTCTGGATACCAAGTGCACATCTGTATGAATATCTAGTAACTGATGTATACTCCAAACAGTCGGTAAATACTTACTCACAGACAGCAGGGTTGTCCTTTCTGCAACTAGTAATCTTATTAATGCAATAATTTCCTCAGCTGTGAATCATATACGCTAAAGTAAAGTACACTTTTAGCATTAATGTTACTATTGCAAATGCCTCATTCTTCAGACAGACAGACTTTATATAGTAGAATGAGGGAGACCCATTACATCTAAACCCTCTGCCTCCCTAACTTAGGTCACATCATATTTGGTCACTATGACTCCCTGTTGCAGTGGTCAGATTACCCTCATGTCTTTGCAGTCACCAATCAGCCCTAATCATCAGGTGATGATGCATATCAGCCCTAATCATCAGGTACTGATGCACACCAGCCCTAATCATTGGGTGATGGTGCATGTGATGCCCGTGCACTGGCCCAGTAATCAAGGAACTTCAATCCTCACCACTAGCACCACTGAGGGGTGTGCACATTGGGAAGGATAACAAGTACACACCCAGTAAAGTACAATTTCCCTTAAGAGCACACAGGGATGACAGTCAGTCTGGGTCTGGTTTCTTCCTTTCTCTCCAGATCCCCAAAAAGACTCCCTACTGGCACAGCTATAGGTTCCAGATCTCAGCCTAGTGGTCAAGCTAAAACCTCTAGCACCCTCTCTGTCCAACCAGTGCTTCGTGTCCCTACCCAAGTAGCTGACACACACACACTTTAAGATTTGATTTAGATACAAACACACAGACACTTCTGGGGAAGGCTGGCACAGGTTCTCCAGCTGTGCCCCCTTTCTGCCCAGACAATAAGGTAGTACCGACTGCCACCAACCACTAATATCAGCTACTCTATGGCCCTTCCCAAAGGGTGACCAATTTTACTGTGCAATATTATTAGCCAAATAGTAAGTGTGACCGAGACTTGAAGGCTATTTAAGAGTGGCTGGTACAGTATCACCAAATACATGCAATGCACTCTAAGAGCTTAAATTATCTCTACACAAAACAGCCACAGTTGAAAGGTTTAAAAATATTTAATAATAAATAATAAAAACACAAGACAATACTTATTACTTCAACACAATGACATAACAGAGTTCAGAAATCACAGGAAATTTAAAACAATATCGTTGGATAGTCTGAGATAAATATCGAAAACAGCTAAACTAATCTGGCTATATTCTATCTACCTCTAAGAGACATCACAGTTCTAAATACTACATTACTTACAAGACAGAGTGCTGGTGAGTTGTTAACGGGTTCAGACAAAATCCAAAATGCTTTCATCTTTCTCTCTGAGAAAGTCTTGAATTGTTAAACACCCAGTACTGGTGAGTCATTTTCACATTACATCATTTATATCACTTGTTTAGCTCCAAGGCTAACAGAAACTCAAAATGTACATTTCTTGATAAGTGCACCTGGCCAGGAAGCCGCAGCAATAAAAGACAGTTTTACATGTAAAATCTAGTAATTAACTCTGTGTTAATAACAACAGAAAGAATTTGCTAAGGCCCCAAATATCCTGTCTCCCAGCTTTGAGATCAAATACAGTTGTAATTCTTTACTTAACAGCTTTCTTCCAACAGAGTGCACTGTGGTTATACTTTTGAAGCTCAGAACATGCAGTTTAATCCTAACACATAGTTCTCTTTACATTTGTAGAACAAGCCTGTGGATTATATTAATATTTACAAATGACATAGAATTATCTTTGTTCCAGTATAGAGACTCCTATTTTCTTTAAGAATCAGGGGCCTCCCTAGCTACCTCCCTCAATCCTTGTAATGTAGAGTCTGAGAGCTGAGCCTGTCTCAACTCTATCTTTGTAACTTTTCCCTTCTCCCCTTCCACAGGAAGTCTGGTATCTTCTGACAGCGGAGCTTCACTGTCAGCCTGGATACTACTACTCACCTCTGCCCTTGCAGTCACCCTGACAAGGGAACATCAGTACCTACCAGCAGCCATGGCTCATATTCAGGCTCACTGCTACAGGGTAGCTCCCTCCCTGAATTAGCCATATCACCAGTCCTGGCTTCAGGGATGAAGTCTGTCTGGGTCTCCCCCAGGCTACCAGACCCACATGCATGTCTAAAAGCCTGATTGCATGTCACTGCATGCACACAAGGTACTGCATTATCGAACCCATCCCCTAACAAGACATCTGCAGGGATTTCCTCAAACACACCTACTTGCTTGCTTCCTTTTCCACCCTCTCAGACAAGGTAAACCCTGGCCAAAGACATTTGGAATGGGATCCCTCCAAAAGCTCTAATGGAAGTGGACTGCCCAAGCAAGTACTACTCCTCTTTAAACACTGCAGGCTTCATAATGGTTATATCAGAGGCTGTGTTTCTCTTGGCAGTGGCCTGTTTTCCATCCACCAAGATAGGATACAAACTCGAGTGGCAGACTGATACCTCTGTTTTCTCCAGACAACTTACCACTGGCATTCTGTTATTCCCACTTGCTGGCTCCTCCACCTTTTGTTCCCCACCTTGCTTCCATGGACATCTATATGCTACATGGCCCCACTGGTTAAATTTGAAACATTTAACCCTTGATCCTGGTCTTGTACTTGTACTTGTGGCTTCCCCTGTTAATGGCAAACTCTGTTGGGGTAGTTTAGGCTGCCCACCATGGGTTCCCTTATATCCATGTGTAGCACTAGGTATCCCTTTCCTGTTTAGTGATGCCCTGCTTGCTAAGCAGAGATCACCTTTTCCCCAGCTCATCTGCAGAATTGCATTCCGTATCTGCCAACCAGATTCTCGTGTCTTCGGGCAAAGGCTAAGGGCTTGTTCCATCACCAAAAGGTCTGCCAGCCATTCAGAAGTGGTCATCTGACAGCCACTCACCCACCTATAAAAATAAATGCTTAAGTCAGCAATATTATCACATACACTTTCATCTGCCTTGTGTCTATGCTCATAAAACTTTTTTTCTGTAAGCTTCAGGTGTTAACTTAAAACATTCCAATAAACATTTTTTAACTGTATCATAGCTTAAGTAATCAGTATCAGACAATTTAGAAACAGCAGTTACAGCTTTACTATGGAGTAAGGGGGTCAGGAACCATACCCAGAGCCCTTGGTCAGCATTATACTGTTTACATACCCTTTCAAATATAGGAATAAAACTGTCAAAATTATCACCCTCTGTAAATTGTGGCAGAAATTTACTGACCTTTGTTGCTTCTGGGGTTTGGTTATTCCCCATTACCTCCATAACCCTGATGAAGAGTCAGCATCTCCCTCTCATGTTGACACTGCTTCTCCTTTTCTTTGGCCTCCAAATGTTGCAGTCTCTCTAATGATTCTAGTTCCAATCATTTGGCCTTCAGTTTTAGTCTCTTTAACTCCAGATGGATTTTTAAGTCCTCTGAGGAAAAGTTAAACTGTCCTGTTTCTGAGAGCTGTACATCCCCAGTGCCAGACTGGTTGTCTTCCTGGTTGCTGATCTGTGCTGCAGCTATAATTAAGGCTGCAATCATTTCTCCTTTAGTCAGGTTGGCATGCACCAGTCCTTTGGTTTGGCACATCTCAGTCACTGGCTCCTTGTCAGCCTTGACATCCTTGCCTGCTCTCCCTGACTAAGTTAACAAAAAGTAAATACAACTATTGTGATATGAATCTCTGGATGTCTACTTTGTGGCTGCTTGAGAGTACACCTTTTTAGTGACAACTGCTTACAGGCTACATGAGTTCCATTAATGTCTCACCGCTGCCACAAATAGGTGACGTCCCCATGCTGGGCCAGTAATCAAGGAGTCTGAATCCTCACCACTGACATGGGAGAGGGACGTTCACTTGGAATACAAATGGATACACTCAGTATTTCCTGATGCAGACCTCTCTGCATCAAGCCCAATTTCCCTTAAGAGCACATGGGGAACATACTCAGTCAGGGGTCTGGATCTATCTGTCTCCTCCAGGTCCCCAATAAGATTCCCCACCAGTACAGCTATAGGGTTAGGTCCTCAGCTGAGTGTCCAGGCCACGACCTCCAGCACCCTTTCTGTAAGCCCAATGCTTTGTGTCCCTGCTCCAAGTAGCTGACACACACACACACACACACACACACACACACACACACACACACACACACACACACACTGTGAGATTTGATTTTTCGCACACACACACACACACACACACACACACACACACACACACACACACACACACACACACACCTGGGAAAGCCTGGCACAGATTTACCGCCTATGTCCCCTTTTTCCCAGAGTATAAGATAGTTATCACCACCACCAGACACTCCTCAATCAGCTACTCTAAGGCTCTTAACATAAGGTGTCCAATTATACTGTGTAATATTAATAATAATACAAATGGTAGTAGTTGACCAAGACAGCTAGGCCTCCTGGAGTGGCCCACATAGTGTCACCAAATAAATATAAGCACTCTCAAAAGTTAAATACTTTCTACAAGGACTAGCCACAATAAAAGTTTTAAATATATTTAATAATAAATAATAAAAGTGCATGAAAATACTGAATATATATTTACAGTAAACCACAGAGTTCAATTCACAGGAAATATTGAAAATCTGATCACCTGACTCTAGGTTCTCACAGTATCCCCCTTTAAAGCTGAGACAGTAATTTAATATACATGGCTACAATACACATTTAAATGTTCATGACAGCACCTGGGGCTTCTCCTCTTTTTACTGAGCTAATGAACAAAGGCTTCTTCCAGATCCACCTTCTTGTCCTATTTAGTGCTGTGGGATGCCATTTTAATGGTTTAACTGCTCATTTATATTTCCCTTATTTTTCAAAGTAAGCTAGCTGGTTAACCTCTGCTGTCCCAGTATCCACTATTAAACCATATACATTTAATTTGGTTACAATAATACATGCACATTTCTTTTCATTCCAGCAGGGTGCACTGTTGATACATTTTAACACAAGCAAACCTCACAAATACATTTTTACCACAAGCATCTGTACAAATTAGTGTAATATAGAAATGAGACATAATTATTTACAAAATTCCAGCTAACTCTGCTGGTACAAGTCATACTTCAGCTGCCCTACTTCTGCCATGGCAGGCAGTACCTCCTATTGTCACAAACTTCATGGCATCCCCATCTAAGGACATCATAGTCACACTATACTCAGCCCTAATTAGAACAATAATAGAGTACAATGCACCCCTCAGCATGTACCTAACTAGGCATTTGCAACAGCTGGAGCAGCCACAGATGTTCCTCACTAAAAAAATTACATGGTGTAATTAATATGAACTGGGCAGACTGCGTCAAAGCCCTGTCCCTATACTCAGTCTCCTACAGACTATTGAGGGTGATGTACACCTAATCTACAAGACATTCTCTGATCCAGCTCTGATGGATCTGTTACACACTGGCAAAAAAAACAGCATTAGAATAATCTGATCTAAGGATCTAAACTTCATCTGTGACATAACCAAAATATGTTGGAGGGATAGGTATGTGTCTAAGAGACTGACCCTTTTCAGGTACAAACTCCCTATTCATATGAAATGGAGCTCTTCCCTAAGCCTATTCGAGTATAATTTGGACCAGTGGATGGGAAATCACTAATTTATACTTGGCTTGTCGGCTGTGACCCTTATGAACTAGGGCAGGTTTCAAATGCCTTAAGGCACAGGCATATACCAAAGCCATTCTAGCCCATGGGTGTTGATATTTGGGAAAATTGGGGCATGAATGGCTAGGCTTAAAAAGGCCCTAGGAACATTAGCCTAGTAATCTCCTATGATCCTCTGAAGATACTGTAGGTCAGTTTGGTAATGACATTTCACCTGTGTCAATATTGTCTAGCAAGTCTGACAAAGCAATGAAGAATTTTTCTTTGTCACCTGTAAGCACACACAAATGAGTCTGGACATCATAGAGGTATTGCTGATTAAACCGACCCATGCTGCACAAGGTCCTGTAAGCTGGATGATAGCTACAGATTTTTTTGAACATTTGCCTAAATGGGAGGGCCTGCCCAGGTGGAAGTGTCCCAATGGTTTTCTTGAATGTGTTAAAAAACGTCACAATATCATAAGCAACACTGCCACAGGCAAAACTGACACTATAGAACAGGTGACATTTAATGACCGTCTTTCCTATTTGCCAAACATAATGGATAGCTACGGTCCTGATAATATAGACATCTTTTGCAAACTGTCACTAGACCAAATATTGTGATTTAAAGATGAGCTATAGTAGGAAAAGGAGCCTGACAGAAATAATTTGTTGCAACATACCTGACTCTGAAAAGTGGCAGCTGTTCATGACTGGAAGATCACAACATCCTTGCTGTTTCATGAATTGTAAAATCCTTCTGGTGAACTACAAGGCAAACAAATGTGAACAAATAATGCATAAGCTGCCCAAGAACTGGGCTGTTGCATTTGATGACTAGATGGAAGTAATGTAAAGAAAGGTTTTGTTGTTTGTGAATAACTGCACACACTGACATTCATAACCTAACAGTAAAAAGTTAAACTTTTCAACACCTAACACAATAAGCATGGCTCAACATTGTGACCAGTGTATCATTTATAAGCTGCAGTACAGAAAGCACATTTTGCAGCATGGCTTACACAACAAGTAGTAATCAGCAGAAACATCAAAATGGCCTTCCACTTCATGCACACTGCCTGGAATGCAGTAAGTCAAGCAATGATTACTGTTTCTGTAGATACAGCTCATCACATCTAAGGAGACATTGATGCTAACAGGTAAGGGGTAGGCTGAAATATTGAATTGTACAATGACCTTTGATGTTTGCAACAACAAATAATAATCTGATAGCATAAGCATTGTCCACAAACACAGTCAACTGAAAAAAAAAATGCAGTGAGCTGCAGTAAAAAAAAACAGAAAACAATGGTATTGCTTTTGAGGAGACAATTCACAGGTTCATAGGTTCATAGGATGATACTAGGCTATTGGCCCAGAGGCCCTTATAAGCCTAGCCAAGAATTTCACACATGTTCCCTCAAAGTCAGCACCTGTTTCCCCTGTCCAGCAGGGACACAGGTGGGATCCCAGAAATATATTTTCTGTTTCCCATCCAGTCGTCCAGGTTCTTCTTAAAGATGGCTAGAGAGGTACTCTGCTTGACATGGAGAGGGAGTCTGTTCCACAGATGGGGGAGTCACTGGGACACAAATCTATCCCACCAACAAGTTCTATAAATGTCACAGACCAGGTTAAGGCCTAACGTGTGGGTTGCACAAGTGGAGTTTGTCTTACAGATATGCAGCAACTCTATCAAGGCTGGCTCTGAAATGTGGAAATGTTATGATAAAAACATGAAAGGAACAACCATCAGAGAAGCTATGAGTCCAGTGTGTGACTGCCTTCAAAATCACATGCTTTTACTGACTGTTCAAAAATACACTGGATGGCATTTCCTAGGCTATTGCTTGTATTCAGGACTTTTTAATAAACAGACCTGTGTACTTTATGTAACAAATCAAATACTGTTTTCCTGTTGCAGATAAGTTCTGCATGGTTGAATATGAAGTTTGAGGAAGTGAAATACAGTACTGTGTTTGGACCTACTAGACCTCTAAGCAGATTTCTTTGATGATGGCATTTCTGGGAGCAGTCATCATGTAAGCTGTGTATTCAGTACTACTTGTCGTCTGGACCAGCACCTCTCATGCTTATTTGTCATTATGTGCTTTTACCTTGAAGATATTCTACATGCATAATGTACAGAATTTTATTCTGTTTCAGAGTTCTGTGTCTTGTAACATGCATGTTGCTGTTTTGTACTACTTGTAGTCTTTTTTATACCTCATGGTCTACTGTTTTTTTTAATTTGTGTGTTGCTCTTCTGCATCATTTTGGAAGTTTTATCTGTAGGCTTCTGCTAAAAATGGGATGTGCCCTGTTGAAATTTCCAAGATAATACATGCAAGTAAGACAAACAAACAGGGAAACAAGCAAACAACTGTCATTTCTGTAATTTAGAGTTAATGCACCTAAGTTTGATTTTACAACCATTATACAAATGCCTCATAGTTGTACTGATATTTGAGTAAATTATTGTCATTTTCTGGTAGCTGAACAATACATTTATACTACTGTCACCTGTATTACAATGGTGCTTTTCTCTTTCTCTTGAATAGCTTCCAGTATATTACTTCACCCTGACTATTTCACAGTGCATTGCAGGTACATAAGAAACACTTCATGCTTTCCTATCAACCAAAATGCAATATTCAGTTTAGTACTGAAGCCTGAGTAACAGTGGTGAACTATCGCAGACTTAACAGTGTCTGGTTTATCACTGTTAGATGAGTAACTCTTTATGTTCCTCTTTATCTGGAATAATTCCCAGTGTATCTCTGCCATTAGTGTAATTTGAAAGTCTGCAGTAATCAGTTACTTTATAGGTTATTGTATTACTGCCATCTGAGTAATCCCAAGTATTGTGTACATTTTGATCATCATGACATTTTTTCAAGTAAAACAATTTGCTTTGGTGTACTATTGTCATGTAAGTGACCTCACTGTGTTTGTGTTAGCAAAGCACTTCCTCAGTTAATCACATCAGTCCAGATAAATCCCAGCATGACGTGAATAATCTTCACTGAAATTACTACCTTGTGAATAGATCTTAAAATGATGCAATGACAGGTTGATTGATAACAGATCAGAGCAGTAGTAGCAGTCCAAAAGCATTAAACAATGACATTAAAGGAACATTTTTTGTACTGTGATCAAGAAGGAATAAGTAACAAAAGTGCTGAAATAGAAACATCAGAAAACCATGTTATTTGGTTCAAAATTAAAACATGATTTTAACTTTTATGCAGAATTTCTAAAAGAATAAGTATTTAAATTATAAAATAAGCATAACACTAGGAAATAAGTAAGTTAATTAAAATGGTTATTGTCATGGAAAGAGACAGCTGTTTTTATGTTTGGTGTTTTCAGTTCAGTGAGCCAAAACTTGCGAAATATTCATGCCAGAAAAAGATCTTCACTTTGCCTTTATCCCATTTAAAAGAAACAGTATTTCCTGTTTCATATCTGAACTAAATGCCATTGACTAAATACCAGGGATGGTTGCAATTAAGTTAACCAGAGTACATAAATTAACAATGTGTCCTATTTCATACTAAAGGCCAGTAAGAAGCAGAACAGTTGTTAATTCAGTGTTCATGAGGACTGCATGAAGTTAGCTTTTCATACTATTATAGATAATTATTTGAACATGTTATTTTACATTTCAGTAATTAAGCAAAACAATCCAGACAATATATGTCCCATTATAATAGTACCAATGGATTGGTTTCAAGAATCAAGAGATATCATTTTCTGTAATTTAGAAATAAGAGCAAATATGTCAGTTATGTACAGTTTCTATTAATACTTAGCCAAATCCAGGGACTTGGCTTTAGATGTCTAGAATTTCAGAAACATTTCACCTCTGCTTTTATTAAACTGAAAAAAAAATAACATATTTCTTTGGAAAAAAATACACATTTGAAGAAGAGATTCTAGACAACAGCAACTCATTTGATGAAAAAAAAAAAACACTTTATGAAACAGAGGAAACAGAAAATATCCACTTATATGTAAGGTTAGTTATGTTGGATAGAAAAGAGAAGAGTGTCATTAAGAGAGGAAACCGTATGGTGTATATCATGCTTCGGAAATCCTGCTCTGCGATTAGCTTTAAGAGATATTGCGAAAGATAACTGTTCCTATTTCACTAGATTTATCCCTCATTTTCTCATGTAATATTCTAAAGGCAACAAAGGAGAAATCTGCTATAGCCTTTGTGCTTTCAATGTAGACTTTACATAACAGGTATTTGTAGTAGGGCATAGATCCAACAGTCAAAGCAGTAAGCCATAAATGCCAATATCCTTCAAAGCAGGATTACAGTATCAGAGCCGTAATCTACACAGCATGGAATCCTTGACCAAATAAGTCTTGTTTATAGGATAAGCCTGTAAATGAGTTTTGGTTTGCTGTTCCCTTCCGGAGACAAAAGGTATAGATCATATAGTCGTAGAGAATATTCAGCTGAGCTATATTAAAGGTTCCCACCAGAAGAGTCACCATAAAATAGATAAGACCAAGCCATTGTTAAAAGCAACTCTCAAATCATACATTTGGTAGCTCAGCATGGCTGTAATATATCTTGGCACTTTGTTATCTCCCTATCTTTTTTGGACAAACTCTGTAGTACGGTCAGCCATGCAAGCTGACAAAAACTCTGAAGAAATTAAGGTGTGTGTGTGTGTGTGTGTGTGTGTGTGTGTGTGTGTGTGTGTGTGTAACATAATTGCATTCAGGCACAGGCAATTGCCTTATTTGCCTATCTTAAAACATACAGCTGATATCACCAAAATCATAATTCAGGTCAGTTTTGAAACAGCTTAAGTTCTCATTACATGTATTCAAAATTGGCATGGAAATCTAATCCTTCCCTACCCTTCTTGAGAACCATTTGATTATAACATTCTACAGTGGCACAACAGGTAGCATGCTTGCATTTAGTTCAGAAGGCTGTGGGTTCTATTCTCACATCAGAAAGACTGACTGCTGACACTGCAGGGGGATGCTGCACTCCTGAGTTTTGTTTGTTGGATAAGATGTTAAGCTGATGTGCTATTTGCTGGAGTTGGTGGTAGCTCAAAAGCAGATGTAAATGATCCTATGGCACCTATCAAAAAGAGTAGGGGACGTTCCCCTGATGCCCTGGCCAAATTTCACCTAGTAATATAAATACCACCCCAAGTCTCCCCTGAAAAGAGATCACTAGTCTACTGGGACAGGTCAAGAAAAGATAAAGCATAGATAACCTTCATATTGATCTGGAAGAGTTACATCCTTCACTTGTATGCAGACCCAAGTATTCCCATAGGAAGGGGTCATGCTTTGCAGACTTCAGTCATTTCATTTCCTCGCTATCTATAATTAATACAGAAGAAGTTTAACTTGCATATACTTCTTTCATATAATAATAATACCTCATATCCACTAATAAGATTTGTAAATCTTCTCTGTATTTCTTCTAACTTTGTTAATCTGTTTTCATATATGTACTCCAGAAGGTTTTGCCATTTTTAATTTTTGGTCTTATTGTAAAGATTTACATTGACTTCAATACCTTGGCATCCCTGGATTTAATAAACATTCTGCCATATCTGCTAATTGTACTGCATTCCCACCCCACATAATCAATATATTGCATGAAATATAGTTTAGCATCTGCCAATATGGCACCTACTATAAGTCATCGACTTATAAGTCAACGAGGAACCAACTTGCTAAGCACTACTGCTGAAAAATCAACCTGATGAAAAAAAGTAAATGTGAGCAATTTTTTGGGGTAGTGCAAACTTCTATGGACCCCCAAACTTTTACATGCCAACAATCAGACAAAAATGAAGGAGAGATCTCTCCAGAAAGAAGGAATCAGTGCCAGCACACAGTTAGAAACCTCAGCAGCAGTGATTTCCTATGGAAACAGCGAAGGGGAGTTTAACTTTGCAGAGTTAGGCTTTGTGAGTTAGTTCCTTGGTGAGCTTTAACTTGATAAGCAGTAGAGCAGTCATCAATATGCAGAGCTTTTTAAAGACATTGACATTTTCAATTATAATTCCATTATATGATGTAGCAGTTATCTACATGACTTGTGCGAAAACCATATATGCTTTGCTTTACAAGTATTTATCATCTTATTCTTTTCTATCCATTTGCAAAGATCTAATGAACAGCTTTGCAACCTCTCATGATCAACTGAGTTGGTAATGACTTTCTGAACTTTCCTACGGTCAGCATAGAAGTAATAAAAGGCATCAGAAGAAAAGGTTATGTCACACACACAAAGGCTAAATAAATAAGGGGCCTCAATGGCTTCTTAATGAGGTCTGATTTTTTTTATAATCACCTAACAAAAAAGTGATTAAAAAACCCTGAAACTAAGTGAATATGAAGCACATTCAAATCATGCACAAAACCTTTTCTGGTTGGGTAAAGTCCTATTGCACCCCCTATGTGGGGGCTGTACCCTCCCACTTCCCCTGCTACAATACATACCATATCTGAAAATGTGCTATCTCTGGGGAAAGGGAGATCATTATGATAGTGCAAATCTCCACAACTGCACACTAGTGACTGACAATAAGAGGGTTTATCATTAATGCAGAGATACTTAGCCTGGCTCCTGGTCCAGAACAGGTATGGGCCCACTGACCATAACCTAACAGTTCATTACTACATACTCCATAAAAATTGCCATTTTCCATCAGTTAGCAATCCTACTACCCATTTTAGTAAGGAGACACAAATCTCCAATTTATGCAATTTACTGATTACTCGTTTGTGGCCAATGTTCTTGAATAGTAAAGCATGATCTTTATAAATCAAATCACCTGCTGTGTTCAGTTCAGCAATAGAAAATATAGTTGACTAAAAAGACTGATTACATGTGTGACAAGAGGAGGTACTACCAGCACAGCTAGCTGGAATTTTGTAAATAATTCTGTCATTTGTGAATATCAACTGATTTATACAAGATGCTGGTGTTACAAATGTATCTCTACATCATGTGTATATCAAACTGATTTGTACAGATGTTTGTGCTGAAAAGGTATTTGTAAAGTGCTTGTATTTGAAATGTATCCATAGTGTGCCCTATTGGAGAGAACAGAAATGTACATGCACTATTGTAACTCTTTAAATGTATGTTTTAACAGAGGAAACTGGAAATTAGGAGGTTAACTTTAGTTCAGCAAACTTTAAAATATATCTGAAATTAAATCACTTTACAGGCTAGGCCATAGACACAAAGTCTGTACTAGAATGCTTTCTGTATTGTCTTTGGGGTGAACTAATTACTACTCTAATAGTATGGAGGTATGCACTTGTTTTATGACTTCCAGCACCTGACAGAGATCTGAGCAAAGCCCTTGTGTGTGTATTTTTACAGGTAGGTGCCAAGTCCCGCCAGCTACCAGCAATGGGGTTTTGCATGGGAACTAGAGGTCAAATGACCAGAAGTGATGTCATTCTGGAAGGTATCTCAGAAGTAATATTTTAGATATTATTCTGAGACGTCTCTTAGTGAGACAGAGCATTCTGTATTCTGTCTTGGGCCTGACAACAAGAAGGACAATTCACCACATCATCTGCCTTGTTCTATTAAGTAAGTTATTAGGGAATAGTATTGTTTGGGTCTTTCGGCTTTTCCCGGTTAGGGGTCGCCACAGCAAAACTCCGGTCCGCTAATGATTGGCAGTAGATTTTTACGTGCTGGCTTGCTGGGCCTAATGCAAACCTTCAATGAAGGAACGCCCATTCACGCATGTCGCCACACAGAAGACACTCTAACTGAGAATCGAACGGGCAACGTCTAACTGTGAGGCAACAACACTACCGCAGCACCACCACCGCAGTACAATTCTCTTAAATTCAATTGGGAATATAGAAAAGCTTGGTATAGATAATGTTTTTCTTTATTTGTCTAAGCTTGTCCTTCAATGTTATTTTAAATATTTCCTGTGTTTTGAACTCTGATGTCACTGTGACTATATACTTAGAATCTTCTTGTTCTTTTATTATTTATTAATAAATATACTTAAGCATTTCATTGTGGCTGATCTTTGTAGAGATATTTAAGTTCTAAGAGTACTTGAATATTGATTTGGTGACACTGTGTGAGCCACTCCTAATAGCCTTGCTCTTGGTCAAACAACAATTTGTATTAATATTAATTTCACTCAGTATAATGGGTACCCTTGTAAGGGCCTTAAGGTAGCTGGCAGGAGTATCTGGTGGCAGTCATAACTACCTTATAGTGTAGGCAGAAGGGAGTATAACTAGTAAACCTGTGCCATCCTTTCATGTGTGTGTGTGTGTGTGTGTGTGCAAATCAAATCTCAAAGAGTGTGTGTGTTAGCTACTTGGGCAGGGACACAAAGCACTGGTTGGGTAGAGAGAGTGTTGGAGGATTTGGCTTGGAACACTGGCTAAGGATTAAACTCTATAGCTGTGCCAGTGGGGAGTCTTACTGGGGATCTGGAGAAAGAGAGGACCAGCCCAGAACTGACTGTGTTCCCTGTGTGATCTTAAGGGAAATTGTGCTTGATGAAGAGGGTTGCATCTGAAGATACTGTGTGTGTCCCTGTTATCCTCACAGTGAACGTCCCTCACTGGTGCCCGTGGTGAGGATTGAAGCTCCTTGATTACTGTTCCAGAGGTGGAGGGTCGTCATATATTGGTTGGCAGTGGTGGGGTATCCACAGCACATATTGATTGGCAATAGTGGGATATCCACATCACAACATGTTAAATCTAATCCATCTGTAATATAGACCTATTGATACATGTCTTCTAATCTGATTCTCTGCAGCACATGAGTATTTTTAAAGATTTCCATCACTTTTCATCAATTGGATAACAGGCTTATTGGTTTAACTGTCTCATGGTACCTCTTGTTTCTTTTCCTTTAAAATGGATTTATTATTGCTGCATTCCAGTCGCTAGGCATTTGTTTAGTTTCCCAACAAGAAGAAAAACTAACTTTCAAGGAGGTAGCCAAAACTTTCGTCAGAATTTTTAAGTCTCTGTTGCACCATCTCTTCCTGAAGCTTTGATGAGATCTAATTTTCCAGAAATTACTAAAACTTCATTTCTGTTCAAAACTTGCTTGTTATGTCTTTATGAAGCACAGCATACTTTTGAATTTTCTTCCAAAAAGTGTTTCAAAGTAAACAGGGGACATTTTGGCAAATTCCATGCACTTCTTCACCACTTTATTGTTAAACGTAAGATTATCTACCTGTGGTCATGACTTTCTTCCTTTGTATATATAATTAAAAAGAGATTTTTTCTTAAGTTTTTAATGCTCCTTCTCATAATTCTCCTGATCCTTTCTAGCAATCATTTAAATCTTTATCCACAGTATTTATAACCATCCTAAAGCATCAAGTTCTGCACACTGTCCATTTCCTCAGTATCTTATTCCTGCCTATAATCAATTTCCTTGTTTTAATTTTCTTCCAGAGGATTTTATATGATTCTTTCCAGCTTTTATCTGCTTTCATATAAACAAAAATACGTATATACAATTTTGCAGATACCACATATTTTCGTCATCATTGTTTTAAAGACAGTATATTAGTTCAACATTTAGAGAAACCTTTCTGTCTGTTTATCATTTGTTGACAATACTTTTAATGTTACTGATATGAATATTAAAGAGATGTGATGACAGATGGATAGATGCCAACACCACCAAATCACTATAGCTAGGCAAAGAAGGAAATATATGAGATAAATAAACTATGCAAACTTAAGGGGCACACACTATATGTAAAATATTATTCAGTATAGATGGTTTTCCTGCTATCTGCTTAAGTTTATTGTCCTTAGGGAAAGTAAACACTTCAGCCAGGTGGATGTGTTGACTTTACTCAAATTAGTGTCTGGTAGACTTAAACCTCTGGCAAAATTATTTCATTACAAGTGTGTAAATTGTCAATATCATTTAATAAACTGTCTAATTAATTTTTTATTTGATTTAGTGTAATACAGTTTCTTCCCATTTCCACAGGGATAGATGTTGGTTAACATTTCTTGATTATCAAAATTATATATATATATATATATATATATATATATATATATATATATATATACACACACACACACACACACACACACAAGCACACAAACACACTACATATATCAAATATATATTGGCAGCTGGTCAGACCATACATAAAACTTCCCCAGATATTAATTCTTCAAAGGGAGGATCACAGGTAGTACCATCTGGGGCTAAAGCAACCAACAAACAGAATGTTTGTTGTGTCAAAATCCCACTGACCATGCTGACTCCATACAACACAATATGTAGCAATGTCATCAGTCATTCATAAATGACTAACAGCTAGAATGCATTCCCTTTCATCATCTGTGTAATACCCCAACTATGGGTTCTGACCTATCATACTAATCATGTTGTAGCACAGGTTTTCACAGGTACTCAACTCATTTACTTTATTATTTATTAATTCGTCTTTAGTTATCAGGTATTACCCTAAATGTACTGATACTCATTTTTAGATACAGCCCAAGAGGTCACACAGGAAGTTAACAGCAGTATTTCATCAAGTATGTAGCCAGTAACGCATGAGTCAGGCAAAATTTATAATTATACGTTATGGAGTTTTTTAAAATTTGAATAGAGATCATCTGGGGGCGAAGGTAGGAACAACTTTAATAATTATAACACTTTTCCGGCTATAAGAAGTTTGAAAAGATTGGAAAATCAGAGGGGCAGTTCAGTGACATGGGACTGATCCAACATGTGTCTGTGAAGTCATGTGATTATCAAGGGGCACCAATTCAAGAAGCCAGGGAGGCAAGGAGGAAGGGGAAAAACAAGAGGAGGTAAATAAAGAGAGTTATAATGGTATTTTGCTGTCCCATAAGTGGTTCAACATTTTTAATTATAGCCATTTGTCAGTTACAAAAAATAATTTTTCTCTATTTGAAAAGGGATTGAAATTCATTCCAGAAAAACATTTCAACCCAGCAGACATGTTAGTAGAATTTAAATTGTATATGTAATAGAATTTAAATTGTATATTAGGAAACATAACTTAGTTATTGTGAATAGTTATGTTTTTTCAAAGGAATCAGAATACAACTTTAATAGTGCTTTGAAAAGGAAAAGTTTGTTCAGGCCAACTTTACACCCAATTCTAGGTGCTTTTGAAAAAGCATGTATTGAGGATTTTTATAATTTGTTTAATAAGCACAATAGGAAATGGGGACACATCCTGTACAGAGAAGAAAAATAATTTCTTGACTGTTTCGTTAATGATAAAACCATAAGGGTTATGAAACCAGCAAAGGTGTTGGGATTGTTCTATGTGATTCATTAGATTATACCATTAACATAGTTAAGATATTACATGATTCCAGTTTTTATATACAAATGTTGAGGAAAGAGGTAAATATAGCCTTTTGAAATATTGACCTTAACCTAGAGAAGCTGTTATTGGACAACAAGATTGAATTATAATTTTTAAAAGTGTTAAATCTCATTATTCCCACAATCTTTGGTATCCTTAAAGTCCATAAAAATATTATGCCCCACCCATACCATCCAGTTGTAGCAGCCCAAGGCTCCTTTCCTTTCCTTTCCTTTCCTTTCCTTCCCTTTCTTTGCAGATAAGTTATTGAAACCTGTTTTTGCCCGAGAATTCCATTTATCTAAAGAGTCATGGGATCTTTTTGGGAGGATTACCCCCGAGTTATGGAAACCCAGTCTTCAATTTCTAACAATAGATGTGGTAGACCTTTTTAACTCCATTTTTATTGAAGAAGGGCTATTGTTGTTTCACTAGGCTTTAACGAAATGTGACTTTTAGCAAATGAGAATATTAGGCTCCTTCCAGATTTTATTACTTTGCTCTTGGAAAACAATTACATATGACAGCTGCTTGTACCCCCATATATGCCAGTTTAGTTTTGCTAGCATAGGAAAAGTCCCCATGTTTTTAATTCTGAATATTTTACATATTGCAAGACTTATTTGAGGTTTTTAGATGGCATATTTATTTTATGGGACGGGCCAAAAGAACTGGTGGATGAATTTATTAGTTATTTGCACAATTCTATCAATTTTGTAAAATTTACCTACAGTTTTGATAAGACCAACATGCATTATTTGAATGTCAGTATTTAGCATACTGAGACTGGGTTAAAATAAAGGATATATAGAAAACCGACATTAATAATTCTTGCATTTTAATAGTTTCCACCCTTTTCTTTTAATAGAAACCTAGTGAAGGGGAAAAGTGTTAGAGAGGTCAGAATGACCTCTTCTAGGGATGATCTACAGATCAAGATGCAGTTATTGCAAAAGTTGTTTCTGGAAAGACAGTATCCTACAACAATGGTTGACAAAATAACAAATGGAATAAGTGATTTGTAGGGGACTAAGTACAGGTCCCTGTTAGGGGTTGAGGTAATAGATGAAGATAAAGCTGTCTCAATTGACAAAGGTTCTAGCAATTTTGAAAGAGCATGTGTTGTTCAAAATAGTGATTGCTCACAGGGTATTAAAAGCATTATTAGGTAAAACTGGAGAATCCTGAGAGTGAATGAAGGTATTTTTTAGTATTTTAGGTAATGAAACGTCATTTATGTTTAAAATTTCGGAAAATGTTAAAAATTGCTGGAGATCTCCAGGAATACCAGAGCTTATTAGAGCAGTAATGAGGGAACATCAAATTGTGGACCCTGCGATCAGTGCCCTTATATTATGGAAGGATTGGAGTTTAGATTAAACAATATTTTGTCTACCAATAACATTTTAAAAAGAGGCAACTGTGGCTCGATAGGACTGGTGTATATAGCAAAATGTTCATGATGCTTGTGTTTTTATATTGGTAAAATGTTAAAATCTTTGAGGAAGAGGATTTATAGGTTCATAGATTGGTACCGGGCTATCTGCCCGAAGGCATATATTAGCCCAGCCATGTTGTGCGGTATTCACCGCCCCTTTAGTAGTTCCCTAGACCCTTGTACTAGCAGCTAGTACCCTTGGCCCCTATCTAGTAGCGCTGTTGGTGTGATCCCCGGTGTGGACTTTCTGTTACCCATCCACTCATCAAGGTTCCTCTTGATGAGTGATAGTGAGGAGCTCTGTCTTATGTAGATCGGGACCCTGTTCCATAGTATGGGAAGTCTCTGAGAAGGGAATCTATCCCTCCAGCATGTTCTATTCATTGTTGTGTTGAGGTTTATATCCCTAGAGTTTGTAGCTCGAGTAGATTTCATTTTGCTAAGATGGAGCATGTTCAACAATTCTGGGTTGGACATGGCTCTGTACTATAGACAGAGATCGCCACTGAGAAAGCGGTATGCTACAGAAAACAGTCTTAGCTTTTTCAATCGTGCTGCATAGGGCAACTGTTAGGTACCTCTGTGGTCTCTCCAGCTGCTGGAGATGTCTAGCCAGGTACATTCCAATTGGTGCATTGTACTCAATAATGGGACTGATGAGGGAAGAGTAGAGGGGCACCATTACATCCTTAGATCTTGATGCAAACCCTTTCGTGATCAGATGGGTCACATAGAAGGATTTTCTAACCACTTTGACAACATGGTTATCAAAGGAAAGCTGACTAACTACTTGGGTCGCTAGATCCCTTATTTCTTCTTCAGATTTCAGGGGATTACCTCCTATGTTGTAGTTTGCGGGTACTCTTTTTTTTCCAAAGGGGATTACTACGCATTTTTTTGCATTTAGCTTGAGACCATGGCTTTGACACCATGCATCAGTCTCATTTAGGCCCTTCTGGAGGATCTCCATGTCGGCCGGAGACTCTATTATAGCACCCAGTTTGCAGTTGTCTGCAAACTTAGTCAGCCACAGCCCTTTCGTGCTTTCCTGTACTTCTGAGAAGTATATGCCAAACAGGAAGGGCCCCGGGACAGAGCCCTGAGGCACACCACTCATTACTGGTCTGGATTTGGAGATAGATCCCGCTACTCTTACTTTATGGGATCTGTCTGAGAGCCAGTTTGCGATCCATCTTATGACGTAAGGGTTTATGCCCAGGCTGGTGAGCTTATCAATAATACCTGAATGGGGAATGGTGTCAAATGCTTTAGCAAGGCAAAGGTAAGCCATGTGTACCTTCTTTCCCTTATCTATAGCCTGAGTAACTGTCTCAAAGAAATCCACCAGGTTCAGGAGGCATGATCTGCCCTTGACGAAGCTGAACTGTGTGGGGTCCAGCGATTGGAGGTTCCCAATCTCTCCATTTATGAGTTCCATAATGATTTGCTCCATAGCCTTACAGATCAGACTGGTCAGGCTTATTGGTCAGTAGTTCCCAGGGTCAGTTGTGGCCCCACCCTTGTGTAGCAGGACCACCGTTGCCGTGCGCCATTCTATGGGCACATATCCTGTGGAGAGGCTGAGACTGAACAGGGTATTAAGATGTGGGGTTAATTCCTTTTGGAGCTTGCGTATGACACAGCCTGGGACACCATCTGGTCCCATGGAGGCAGTGTTTTTAGCTTTAGATAGAGCCTTGTCAACTAACGTATCAGTAATAATTGGACTTACACAATCCCCTGGAATTGTAATAGGCCCTGTAGGTGGTGAGGGGGAGGAGAAATTTGCACTGAACCTGTCAGCCAAGATGTTGGCAATGTCAGAAGGGTCAGTGTATTTTGTTCCATGTTGTACTAGCTCAGAACAGACCTGAGCATTGCCATTTAGGTTTTTGACGTAGCCATAGAAGGCCTTATGGTTATCCTTGGCATCCTTGGCAACTTTCTTTTCAAAATTAGCTTTAGTTGACTTGATGAGGGCCCTCAATTTATGAACATAGTTACAGCATTCAGAAGAATAATTGTAAAAATACTTTAGCTAAACATGCTGATGTATGTAATGAATATAGGAGATTTCATTTCAGGATTGTAGAAAAAGTCGAGGGGGTCCTAGGAGAGGCGAATAGGAACATTTACTGGAATATAGGGAGCTTCTTTGGGAGCCTAAAACAAATTCCTCAGCATCCACTGGGTTGAATGAAAATGTCTTGATTCAATCATTTTAAGGCTAAAGGCAGCCAAGTTATAATGTTCATAGGTTCATAGGTTCATAGATTAGTACTAGGCTAACTGCCTTTGTGGGCCAATTTTAAGCCTAGCCAATTACCCCGTGTGAGAATCAAACCCTGCAACTTTGGTTTATAAGGCAAATACCTTAATCATTATGCCAATCTCCCACCCAAATGTATTTAAAAAAATGAGACTTTATGGGAATGTGTATTTCTAATATGTAATTGTGTAGTTAAAGGCTATTAAGTTAGAGTGCACTCTAAATTTTATGTAAAGTAATTATTACCAATATTGCATAATGATTTTATCTTTATAATTTTTAGATTGATTTAACATAGTACGTTTTAGTCATAACGTGGGTGAGAATATTTATAGTTTTTCTAAGGTGGGACTTTTTAATTATTGATTGTCAGTGGTATATAAGGAAATGACATGTTTTATTCTGATGAAGTCTCCATTTGAGGGACAAAAGCACTTAATATCAACTGTTAATTTATATTGAATGGATTCCATCTTTGAATAAACTTTTGAAATTGTTGGGAGTTTTGTGGATGCTGTGTGTGGTACATCTCATCCACTCCATGCACTTCTTTCTGTGGTTACTGGTGCTTTCAGTGTGCACGTGCCTATTGTTTGTTTAAAATTCATAATTATGCATTAAAATGCTAATAGTTTCAGAGTATACAAAATTTTAAACACAGTTTGCTTAATGGAATATTTTAGTAGCTTTTACATACAAACACCCTCAACAACCACACACTGAGGCTTAAGGAATAAAAAAAAAAAAAAAAAAAAAAAAAATATGGTTTATATATTTCAATTTTTTTTTTTTATGTTTTTAACTGTTTTTTTATATATATTTTGTACTAAAAGTTTTTAATACATGTTTGCTATGCCTTGAATATAGGTCATGTGACTTTGGCTGTCGGTCATGTGACTATCCTGGGACCTATATATATGGAGAATGTACTCATGTATTTTAGTATTGAGAAAGGATTATTTCCGAAAGCTTTGCTCGTTATTAAAGTGTTTTTTTTTACTGACGTTCTGGTTTTTGTTTTGCTATTTATCGTTGGCTCTTGTGTTTTTGGATCCTTTATTTGCTGACATCAGAGGATTCCGCTTTCTAAGGTTCGTTTGACAGCCTTTTTAGCCAACTTATGGCAAATTTAACTACCTCCATTAAGTCTCTCATTAATATGGAGGTTAATCCATTGTTACATGTTGCTGAAGGGACTAATGAAATGCCTATGGACAATAGTACTCTCCCTCATGATGCTCTTTTAGAGTTTAACAAATCTTTAGAGCTTCTGGAAAGAAAAGCTAGTAGCTTCAAGCGTATGCAATGGCAGCGCTTTAGTTTTACTGCCTATATTGAGAAAGGAATTGTTCCCAGAGGGCTTAGAATCCTTAAAATGCCCTCTTATGGGAACACTTATCCAGATTTACTCAAGAAGTGGCAACAACTTAACATCAAACTTAGCATTGACTACATGTGTCTCATGAATGACTATTTCCTTAATATTGAAGAAGATCTTAAAAAAGAAATCACTATTCTTGAGAATGAGTTGGTAACTATGCCTGCATTTCTGAGTCTATCGGAAAACTACCAACGTATGATAGAAAGAATGCAAGCACTAGATGCTAAGATGGAGGCTACCAAGAAGCGTAAGCTGCTCAGGGACATCAATGACTTTTTAAAAGGGAATATCTTCTCTTGGCCAAGAGAAAACCTTGCTAAATATAAATATAATGCTGCTGCTAAACAAGCAGCTAAACCTTCACTAGATACGCTGGATGAAATTCATGATAACATCGTTTTGCCCCAGCCTGCATGTACCAACTGTTTAGAGCCTAACCCTCCGACTACAGGACCAGATGGTTTGGTCCGTTCGACGTCTCGCACGCAGGCGGGAGCCTCTGCAGCTTCTTTGGATGATAAGCAACTGGCTGGTAGTGTAGATAATGTTGTTGGTGCAAAAAATAAAAGGGTACAGCAAACTACGCTCAATTTTTCAAACAAGCGTTTTTCTCTTGAACATGCGGAGACCGTGAAGGAGCGTACTGCCTACTCTAGAAGCCCTGCCTCGCCGAAAGTGATTGTATCTAACAAAAGAAAGCTGGATAGCCCTTTAGGGGTGAACAAACACAGCAAGAAATCATCAGAGGTACGCTAAATCTCTCTAGCTTTGTATTGCATCAAGCACATTACTCGTTACTATCCAAAGGGCTGAACTTTATCCCCTCAAGCAGTGATGATTTAGTCACAGCACTTACGGATTTGAAACTGTTTACCAGACTTTTAAGTCTAAAACTGGCATTTGGTAACAGTATTTTGAAAAAACAAAGTTTTAAACGACTTAGTACTTTTATTCCTGTCTATGCACCTGTAGTTAAGGCATTTCATGATTTATGTGAACAGCAGATAAGAAATGTTTACAGTGCAAATTTTAAAGTTGATAAGAAGTGTTTTAATTTAACATGTCAAGAGTATAAAGCGTACAGAGAGTTACAGTCTTGTGAGAACATCATTATGAAACAAGCTGACAAGGGGGGAGCTGTTGTCCTTATGGATAAAGATAAATATATTTCAGCTATGTCAGTGTTACTGTTAGATACTGTGGCTTTCAAATGTGTTACTCCTGTGGATGTTAAAAACTGTGTGTCATATGTCAATATGGTGATTTATGAATTACAACTGAATGGTGACATAGACATTGATTTGTTCAACTATTTGACTGTTTCCTGCCCTGTCACTCCACAATTGTATGGCATCCCAAAGATCCATAAGTCACTGACAGACCCACCTATGAGACCTATTGTCTCAGGTGCTGGCTGGGTGACTGAACCCATTTCAATATATCTACATGCCCAACTTCTACCTTTTCTAGAAAAATGTGAATCTATCCTTCGTGACACTATAGATTTTTTGTCTAAACTTAAGGCTTGGTACAGTATAGGTAGAATGGGTCTGACTAATAGGAAACATTACTTGGTGACTCTTGATATTGTTTCTTTATTTACGGTTATCCCAATTGATACAGGAATTGAATTGCTAAGGGAATTTCTGATCTCCTGCCCTGAGCCTGATTTTGGGAAGATTGAAAATATTTGTAGCCTTATTGATGTGGTGTTAAGGAATAATGTTTTTCTGTTTGATGGGTCCTTATATTTGCAACTGACAGGTGTGGCTATGGGCACTTCCGTAGCCAACACCTACGCAAATTTAGTGCTTTACCAGTGGGAAAGAAACTTCCTGTTTTGTGACACCAATCCCTATAGAGAACATATTAAATTTTTTCAACGTTTTGTTGATGATTGTTTCTTATTATGGGAGGGCACACTATTAGAATTGGATGAGTTTATGATATTTTTAAACTCACTATCTCCTTTTTTGAAATTTAAAATGTATTTTTCAGATAATACCATCACGTTTCTCGATATTAACATAACTATTGATGGGGATATTATTAACACGAGCCTACATAGAAAGGATGTAAGCGCAGGGAGATATACTCATGCCACCAGCATGCATGCCCCCCACATTTTTAGAAGTACTGTAAGATCACAGTTCTGTAGGCTGAGTCGGTATAATACTGAAAATGATAAATTTTATAAACAATTGGATGATATGCTGATTGACTTCGCCTGTAGTGGGTATAGTGATGTGCTTGTTCTTAATGAGAAGATGAAGCTGTTAGAAGATAGGGAGATTTTGTTGAAACCGATTTTCTCTAGTTCCATACTTGAGACAAGGGTTGATGATACATTCATCCCACAGAAAACACTTATAAGATATGTAACTTCATTTAATTTGAAAACACCTCTAATCAAGCAGATTATTAGTAACAACTGGCTAATTCTTATAGCTAGTGATGATTTGAAAGCTATTTTAGGTAATAGACCATACTTTGCCTATAGGAATATGAGGACTCTAAAGAGTGTCCTATGCTATAAGGATTTTCCTATTAATACCTATGCTCTCACTTCATCTAGCTTTGGTACATATAAATGTTATAGCTGCTCCTGTTGTGAAAATATTATTTGTGAGAATAGTGACTGTTTTGTGCACCCAGCAACTAATAAGAAATTTAAGTTTCACACATTTGCAACATGCACCACTACACACATAGTATATCTAGCTACTTGCGTGGCCTGTGATTCCTTCTATGTAGGCAAAACTACACGGAAGTTGAAGGAAAGAATCACAGAACATAAATCAGATATTAGGAGGCACATAGATAGAAATGCACTGTGTAAACATATTATGGATTGTGGAAATGGACATACATTTAAATTCAGGGCTATAGACTGTATACATCCTTCTGTTAAGGGTGGGGATATAAATAATGCCCTTGAAACCAAAGAATATAGATGGATTTTAAGACTGGCCAGTGATTCTCCTCCTGGCCTAAACAGTATGGTTAGTATTAAACCTATACTGATTAAGCTTAGTAGAACTAAGCTGTGATATGGTTTATATATTTCAAATTTTTTTTTTTTTTTTTTTTTTTTTTTTTTTATGTTTTTAACTGTTTTTTTTATATATATTTTGTACTAAAAGTTTTTAATACATGTTTGCTATGCCTTGAATATAGGTCATGTGACTTTGGCTGTCGGTCATGTGACTATCCTGGGACCTATATATATGGAGAATGTACTCATGTATTTTAGTATTGAGAAAGGATTATTTCCGAAAGCTTTGCTCGTTATTAAAGTGTTTTTTTACTGACGTTCTGGTTTTTGTTTTGCTATTTATCATTGGCTCTTGTGTTTTTGGATGCTTAAGGAATAAAACAAATACTGAAAACAGAGTAGTAAAACACAACAGCATTTTTCAAATTTGGCTACTTACAGATTTAGGTATATACAATTTCATAGCAGAAAAAACATTTTGAAGCATGATATGATAGGATCATTTACACAGGCAGAACCTGCTAAATGGGCTTTTCAGTCAGCAGTTCTGTCAAACTACTACAAGTGGCCACCAGAACTGTATGAAGATGGTTTCCTATAACAGTTCTTTTCTGTTATCACCACACAAAGCAGTCTGGAAAAACCTTGCCTGTGTAATGTTTCCAAAAGCTGTTATTATGAGTTGTTTTTCCTCCACATGAAACTGCTTTTTAATGATAGGCTACTGTTTGGTTACTGTTTTATCTCTTCTTTTTATTCAATTCCATGAGTGCTTCCAACCTTTATGCCAACAACCAGTATAGACAGACTGGCTGACACCAGCTGAGTTTTAAAAAACTGGAGTTCAACTTACCCCCTTTAAAGGAAATAAATCCTAAAAAGACTGGAATGTTCCCTACAAAACCAACTGAAATTAGGGGAAGGAACAGCTGTTAAGGAAAATGGCTACAGTGCAATATTTCAGTGTTAGTTTTATTTATAAAAAAATATTTTCTCAAGTATACCAAAGCAAAAACCAACAGTTTTGTATACTCTTACATAATTTTTTTAATAGTTATGATTTAGAAATCTATTATCACAAACTTTATATTAAAATATATTTTATATTCTTTATATTCTGACAGCATAAGGTATGGTTAATCAGCCAATCGGTATTTAATTCAATGACATAAAAGCACAAAAGTATGGCATTAAGGTTTTTAACAGTGAAGTACCAAGATCTCCAGGCAGCAAAAGAAAGGCTTTCAAAATCTTCTTTTGACAGCTACTAACATGTGAAGCAAATTACACGCAGCTGTGGTTTATACATGTTCAGGAACAATTTTGTGTTTTTTAATTTATAACCATGGCATGTAGCCTTCAAAAGCTGCATAAGAATGTCTGTTCATGGAATAAAAGACAAAACTCTAGAGCATCTTGCAAATAAATACCCAAAAAAGGAAATCTGTTATGGCGAAGTAATCACTGTTGTCACAGCCACAGTTGACAAGTGAGCAATACAGGATTCATATACACTTCTGGCTCTAAAAAACTACTGAGATGTAGGTAACATTGGGATGTAAGCAGTTTTGCAAAACAGATACCTAGATCTGACTGTAGTTGCAGGCAGAAATTCACAATATGAAGGTTGCAAGATTTGACTGAAAAGTGTGAGATCACATAGATTCATGATTTTGCATCTGAAGATAGAAATCTATAGCAGACTGCAATATCACAGGTCAAAAAAGCTACTTCATAGGTATTTAGTAGTCATGCAGTCTAGGAGACCTTTAAGGAGCCTAGCCCAATTTCCTATTTGTTCCAGAACACTCCCTAGTTAATTGACTTCTTCAGAGTTCCACAGTCAGCAGATGGAGCCTGACAGAATAAAATCCTGGACTACAGAAAGTAGCTTTTTATCACCTTATAGCCTTAATATTGTGCATCAGCTGCCAGACAAATCGTATATTTTGCTGAACACACATGCATAAGTGGGCGTGCCTTCGTTGAAAGTTGGGCGTCGAGCTGGCACCTCGGCGTTTCGTAAAAATCTACTGCCAATCATTAGCGGACTGGAGTTCCGCTGTGGCAACCCCTTAATGGGAAAAGCTGAAAGACAAACAATAACAACCATGTGTTCATGTGTCCAGGATGGGAACACACTATAACTCCTGAAGCAATAAGTAAAAGATCAGTGGACAGCAGTCTCCACTCCAACTATTTATTAAGTATTTAGTATAATGTTATAATGTGGAAACAACAACTGGTGATGGGGGCCTGCAGTTTTGTGCAAAAGCAGTCTTAAAATGGATAAGGTGAATAACAATATTCAGAAAACGGAATGAAAAAGAATTTAAGGGCCATGAGATGATAAGAAAATCTTGTGGTAACCAAGAAGGCAGACTAGGTAGTTGCATGAGTAAAATATCAACATAGAAGGGAGATACAAGTGACTGTGCAGAGCAAAAAAAGACTTAAAAGCATTCATACTGCAAAACAATTTAGGCAATGTGATTTTCTAGCACAAACAATTGATTTTAAAGAAAATACAGTACACTTTTCAGTAGTAATGTGTACAAACATTTCAAAGAAAATTACTATAAAATGTGTTTTACCAATAGGTTGGAGTAAAGGTAGGCCAGAAGACTCTACAAGTACACCTGTAGTTCATCTGTGTCTTTTTACAGTTATTTAGAAGGTGTACTAGCAACATATGGTGGATGGTGGTGGTGGTGGTGGTGGGGGGGGGGGGGTACCAGAAACATCTAAAAAAAAAACAGAAAGAAAATAGACTGAAAACAAATAGACTGAATTATGTAAAAACAAAATGAAAAAAAATATCATATAATGATGCAAGCAAAGCTATGCAGAAGTATATCAAATGATTTGTGGCTGATTAAATGAGTACAAAAGGGCACTAGTTGTATGGTGTGCAATGATAAAACCATGTCTATGACCCAGATCACCCAAAAGAGGATGGTGATCTAAGTGCTGGAGAAAGCATCTAGAAAGGGTGGGACTGCATGGGCAATGTCAGCTTGCTCATCCTGCGGATGTGGAGGAGGCCTAACGCAGTGCTTAGCAGAATCCAATAGAGGTCAGTGAATAAACATACAGTAATACTGTCTTGAGTAATGCACATCCACCAAACTGAGAAAAAACAGCAGCCACTAAATAACATGTGCAGAGAAGCATGAATGAGTCACGGGAGCAGCATTGTGGAATCTCCAGATACTTGGTTTTCACAAGTGATGCATAAGCCAATGTAAAAAGCATGCACCCTGCTTGGCTACCTGAACAAGTAATCTTAGCTTTACAGGAGTACGTGTATAGATCTACAGTTGTGCGACTGCATACATATCTGCTGACATTAGTATTCAAGCATGGTGAAAGTTTTAAAACATGAGGCGAGGAAGTCTAAGATGACTGAGTTTAGCAGAAACATTTCAGTGTCAAGTGGGAATGGAAGTCAAACTAGAAGTAGATAAAAATCAGACAGCAACTGAATGCACCAAAAAACAACAAAAAGAATACAAGGGGAATGATAAGATGGGAAGAAAAGAAAACTGGAAAAGCCATAAATATAGTGACATGTATAGAGATCTCTGGAACAACCTCATGTTGACCAAGACTTGACGCAGGAATGGTTAAGGAGAGGTAAGTTGAAATCAAAAGATGAAAGCCTCATAATGGCAACTCAGAACAGTGGAATATGTGCACATTGGTTTACAAAATCCATTGAAAGTGTGGGAAAAACAGACAAATGCAGGTTCTGTAACAGAAGAACTGGAAACACTCACACATCTTGTTGCTGAGTATGAAACATTCATTGCAGAGGCTCTGTATACTGAAAGGCACAATAATGTGGCAACAATGCTGCACTGAGGATTCTGCAAACACTACAGTAAGGAAGCAGTTGAGAAGTATTGGATACAAAGTATTATAGAAAATGATGAAGTGTGTATCACATGGGCTCACCCATTACAAACAATTCAAAAATAGACACAAGAAAACTAGATATAGTAGTCAGTGAAAAACAACAAAAGTGCTACACCCAGTGATTACAGTGTCTTACATAGAGACAGACAAAGTCATAAAATACCAGGATTTGCAAGCAGAAAGGGAGCAATGTGGAAGAAAGATACCCAGGCAGTTTCAATAGTAGTAGGAACAATGTATCCAATAAAAAAAGAATTTGCTGTCATACTTAGATATTCCACTAATACAGATAACCTCATACGAATTACAGAAGGAGGCAATTCTGGGCAAATTGCAGGTACTAATAATGGTTTACCTCCATTTGGTCAGAAATGGTATGTACGATCGTGCACTTGTGCGACTCGACAGGGTGAATTACGGAAAACGTCAGAGGACAAATGTTGAAAATGGTTTGACGGAAAACCATTTTCGACATTTGTCCATATGTTTGAATGGCATAATGCATTCGCATTATAGCCATTCAAACCTATGTGAGTTGGCATTGTGGTTTTGTGTTGTTCTCTTTTCGATGGAATGCATGTCAGACAATGGACACATGACTTAATGGAGGCAAACTGCTAATAAGACCACTCTTGGCTAATATCCAAGATTGAATCAATACTAGTTTCAAAGTTTAAATCCCACTGAAGAATACAGCTACCATCACTGGATGATACAAGATGCAGCTGTCAGCAAATGGAACAAATGGGTAACACAGCCAAAGGAAGAAGCTTGATAGTTGACAGGTGCACAGGGCAAAATGCACTTAGGAAAAATGAATAAAAAGGCACTCTGTATACTGAAGCCAAACCAGAATTAATAAGTATGCAATGATGCAAAATGATACATGAATTATATGAATATGTTACTTTAAGTATGGCAGGAAGATGTAAGTAATAAGGTAGACGCATATGGCTAAACATGGATGCAGTTTTAAAACGGCATTGCATACTGAACATATCAATACTACTGATATAACCATTCTTGTCTGGACATCTTAAGTAAGGCAGTAGAACTGTGTTATAGAGCTAATAATATCCCAAAATGACAAATGGGTCCCAATCCTAACAAGGCATAAGATGTGTCAAAATATATACACAACTGAGCAGTTTGTAGAACCAGATAAAAATAAATTAATAAAAAAACTACTCGGATAGATGGTTTAGACTACAGAAATATCTGACCTTGAAGTCTTTGCAAACTGGAAAGCATTTCAGGTCATATAACAGAAACCAAATGATAAATGAAAGCTTTTTGTAGTCAGTAATACAGTTTCTTACACTGGCTGAAACTTCCATTTTGGAGTCTGGCTGGAAGATGTGCTAACATAGAATTTGTATGCGATATCTGTCATCTAAACATACAAAAATACACTTTATGGAAAGTCTGACACAATGTATGCACATAACAGTATGGAAATAGTAGCTAAAGGCACATTAGAAGTACGACTGGATGCATTCAATTATGCAATTAAAAGAACCTCTGTTAAGCTTTCTTAAAAAGTAAGCATGTTGTTAGTGTGGCAGCCTGTGGCATAACACAGGTATGTGTTGGTTTAGTGATGCAGTGGTTAGCTTTCTTACTTCACAGCTCTTGTTTCTCAAGTTTGTTTGCAGGCATAGATGCCTTCTGTATGGAGTCTGCACTTCCTCATTATATCTGCATGGGTTTTATTTGGGTGCTCCTATTTCCTCCCACATCCCAGTGATGTGTTGTAGATGAATTACTGATTATATAAATTGCCTATTGGATTCTGTGCCATGTAAGAGTGAGTGTGAAAGATGCAATGTTTTGGCATCCCATTGGGATAAACTTCTCTATGCCTTGCATCCAATGACTGCCAGGGAGGACTATGACTCTGTGCTACCCTGCACTGGATTAAATGTATATGTGAGGCTGCCAGCCCAGCTATCTGGAATTTTGTTAATAAGCATATGTCATTTGTGAATATTAGTATGATCCATAGGTTTGCCTTACAAATGCAAGAGAACTATATGTTATGTGTATATTAAACTACTGGTGCAGAAGTGTGTGCTGAACTGTATGTTATGTACTGAGTTTCAAGAATGTAACCACAGTGTGCCCTGCTGGATAAGAGCAGAACTGTGTATAAACTATATGCCTGTGCAAATGTATGATGTTCTTCATGTTTCACTGTTGCAGTCATCACGTTTGGGTTATCCCTGCTGGGGTAGCCCTCGGCCGACCTGAATACCAGAGACTTAGTATTTCTGCGTCAGTTGCTGTTACTTGAAGACTGACATCAGGTTGTCAGTGGTATAAAGGAAGGCAGCCAACACCATTACACCAGTCTTTCTTGCTGTGGAACCAGAAGCAGAAGCAGTTCACATGAATGCTGGTCGGCCGCTACCTGAGTTTCATTTCTGAACTGAAGTTGAAGTCTTCGAAAGCTAAGTGCCCTGTTGGGGATCCTTTTTTCTTGCTCTAACCGATGTCAGAAAAAGTTAATAATTGTCTCGCCTGTGGAAAGCAAATACCACATCGGGACTTCCACTCCTACTGAGTCACTTGTTTAGGCCCAGACCATGACGTCCCTCATTTTCGGTTCTGTGCTTTGGTTAATGCCAGAACTATTCGTCGGGCCCTTATTGTAGCCAGCTATTTCTGTTTAGTGCTCGAATTCTGATATAGCTTCTATAAGCCATCCGACAGCAGACCTGCCAAAAAACATAAAGATAAAGACAGAGACTGCACAGGACTAAACCTTCCAACGACGTTACCGCCAAGCTGGTCGTCAGTCCTCCGGAATTCAGTGAGGCACTTTCACAGCCCCTGATGCCCGCTTCAGTTCATTTGCAGGCCTTTACCGAGATCCTTTTGGAGTCCGGTATGCCGCAGAACTCTTTTTCATCTAAGGATCCTGCAGTCGTCTCTACTTTGGATGGGTCCAGAGCCACTGTGCAGGCACCAGCTTTTGAGGAAGTCCTTTGCAACACCAAATCCAGACATAAACCAATGCCTTCTTTCACAGCTACCGTTCTTTCTAAAACAACCAAGTTCCCTAGGCCCAGGAGTTGAACCACCCCCAAGAAACTGACTTCCAGCCATTCTCTGCTCTGGCACCTGCTCCTTTGCCTCAGTAACAAATGCTTAGAATGGCAGATGACCATATCATGATGATTAGGGGAAGCCAGACCACTGCCTCAAAAAGAAAAAGAGATCTGTCTCAAGAAGTTTTGTCTGAACAAAAGTCAGATGAATCTGATGCACTGGACTATGAATACATGCAGCCCCTCTCTACATATGAGGATTCTGATGCAGAGGAATCTATTCCTTCAGCCTCTCCCCCAGAGGATTTTTCCTTTGGGGAAACTCTACATACCTTACGGGAGCATTTCAAATGGGAGAGTCAAGACTACCCACAGTCTAAAAAGAGACTCAGAGAGTTCCTGGACTTTCCACAGCACAGGCCCTTAACCATCCCCCCAGTCCTAGATGTAGTGGATGATGTCTTCCTTGAATCCATCTTGACACCAGACACCTCCCCCCCTGTTCCCAGAAAGCCAGACAGGTACTACAGAGTCCCTGACTCTTACAAATATTGCTTTAAAAACCCAACAGTGGACCCTGAGGTCATTACTCAAGGCCCAAAAGGGGTTAAAGCTACTTCAGCTAAGAATCCTACCCCAAAACAAAGAAAAAATAGAGCAATTCCACCAAGGCATGACTCCACTGGTATTTTCCACACAAACAAGCTTTATTAAAACACACTTTCTTCAGAATAAAACCATAAACGCTGTTATAACCACAGATGCATTTTCATTCTCTGACTTCCTCAGATGAAATTGAGATGCATACCTTTTACAATTCTTTCCCTAAAATACCCTTCACTTAATTAATACTGCTATCCAATGATCATTAGAGGACGAAACACATCTGTAGTGATAACAGTGTTTATGGTTTTATTCTGAAGAAAGTGTGTTTTAATAAAGCTTGCTCATGTGGAAAATACCAGTGGAGTCATGCCTTGGTGGAATTGCTCTATTTTTTCTTGGTTTTGGTTGTTTTTATTGAGCAATTTACCTTCCTGTTTGTTTTGGCTGTTGTAAGAATCCTACCCCCTCAGACAGGCATTCCAGAGCACTGGACAGATGGGGTAAAAAAGTATACACCTCAGCTACTCTTGCTATCAGGGCACTAAAGTGTCCGTTTCATATGGTTAAATATCAGCAACATACCTTGGAACTCCTTAAACAAAAAATTTCCTCCTTTCCTGCATGGGCAGAATCTAAAGATTTACAGGACTTAATGCACTCTGCTGGTCAAGTAACTAAACACACTTTGCACTGCGATTTTGACACCCTAGAAGCTTCTTGTAGGGCAGCAGTCACTGGATCTGTCATTAAAAGACATGCAGGGCTTAAGGAACAACCCCTCCCAGACCATGTCAAATCAAAATTGTTGGATGCACCTTTGCACAAAGATAACTTATTTGGTACTAAAGCAGAAGAGGTGTTAAAAAGATGGAAGAAAAAGCAAAATCTATGCAGACTGTACAGGTACAGCCCCCTAGGTTCAGCAGCCATTTTCCTTCCAAACACTGGTCCTTTCCTGCACCTAGTAAACAGGGCCAGCCTAGGCCCCATGGAAACAGACCTCCTAGACAGCAGTCCCATGGGTTGCAGAGATCTAAGCAGTGGAATGCCTCCACTTCAAAACCAGAGAGTTCTAAGCCACCCTCTTATGGTAAAAACTCACAATGACTCACCCCATCCCTACCACACCTCTGCCCACCATCACATACCCCTAGGAGGAAAACTTTCCTTTCACTCAAGCACCTAGGCCACCATTACCAAGGACCAATGGATTCTGAACATTGTGTCTGAGGGGTACAAATTCTCTTTCCACAACCTTCCAACCCCAAAAGGGTTCCCAGATCTACCACCAAAACAGTGGGCAGAGGCTCAAAAGCAAATACATACCCTGCTCTCCTTGGGAGCAGTAGAACACATTCCTGCAAAGCAGACAGGCAAAGGCTTTTACTCCACACTTTTTCTTTACCCCGAAAAGAGGGCACCTGGTGCCCCATCCTCGATCTATCCATTCTAAACACCTTTCTGGTGATCCATAAATTCAAAATGCTCACCCTCCAGCAACTGCTATCCATGCTGTCCAAGGACGCTTGGCTAGTCACCCTGGACCTAAAAGAGGCCTACCTCCACATTCCCATCAGGGAGTCCTGCAGAAAATATCTTCGCTTCAGGCCAGGATCTCAACATTTTCAGTTCTCTGCACTTCCCTTTGGCTTATCTACTGCTCCCAGAGTTTTCACAAAATGCCTGGCTCCGGCCATTGCTTTTTGCAGACAAAGAAATATTCACATTTGCCCCTACTTAGATGACTGCCTTATTCAGGCAGACAGCCAGGAAAAGCTGCTCAAAGATCTGGCCTTTGTAAAGAACCTACTAACCTCCTAAGGGTACACAATCAATGAAAAGAAATCCAAACAGGTACCCACCAAAAGGATTGTCTTCCTGGGAGCAAGTCTGGACACAGCATCCCAGATGGCATGCATAACACCAGAGAAATAAAGTTTCCTATCAGCTTACTTCTCTCAACTGGCTACCAGGGCCCAGCTTTCTGCAAGGGAAATCCTGCAAGCCCTGGGGTTCATGGCAACATGCATACTCCTTATTCCATATGCCAGACTGCATATGAGGAAACCTCAATGGTACCTAAAGAGGGTTTGATGTCAATACTCTCAAGATCTGGAAACTCTTTTACCTATAATTCCTTGCCTGAGGGAGGAATTTCTTTGCTGGGCAACAGCCTGCTCCCACAATAAGGGACTGCCCTTCTCCCCACACTCCGCAGCCCAGACCCTCACCACAGATGCATCATACTATGCTTGGGGTGCACACCTGGATGGCAGGTGCATACAGGGCCAATGGAGCCCCCAGCAACTCCTCCTGCACATCAAGTCTAAAAGAGATGTTGGCTGTGCAGCAGGCCTTGATAGCTTTCAAACCCCTTCTTTCTCCAGGGGTTCTCCTGATCAAAACAGATAACACCACAGTGATGTGGTACATCAACAAGCAGGGAGGCACTCACTCCTACCCGATGTGCAGGCTGGCTGTGACCCAAAGGGTCACAGCCTCTTCCACACATCTATACCTATTAGCACAATACCTGCCAGGCTCTCTCAATTCCCTGGTAGACCAATTAAGCAGAAAACTGTTGGACCCCCATGAGTGGCAGCTCAACAGAAACACTTTCTTACTAATAACTCAGAAGTGGGGAACCCCAGTGGTCAACCTCTTTGCCTCCCACACCAACCATCAGCTCAGCAAATTCTGCACCAGGGAGCATCACTGCATGTCATGGAAAGTAGATGCCCTGTCCTTCCCCTGGGTAAACCTCTTGGTCTATGCCTTTCCTCCCCTACATCTCATTCCCAAGGTACTGATAAAAATAAGGGAGGAGAAACCAAGGACCATTCTCATAGCTCCAGACTGGCCCAGACAGTACTCACACCCCTTGCTGCACAGCCTGACCACACTGCCCCCATGGAATCTTCCTCAGATTTCCAACCTCCTAACCCAGAGGTAAGGGGAATTCATGCACCCCCAACTGCAGACATTCAATTTGGCAGCTTGGCTTATAACATAATCCCTGACCAATCTGCTCTCCTCAGTAAACAGGTTCTGGATGTTATCTGAGAGGCCAGACATCCTAGCACCACAAAGTCTTATGCAGATAAATGGAAAAAGTTCTGCAACTGGATCCAGGCTAAGGGGGCCAATATGGCACAGCCCTCCATCCCTCTCATCCTGGATTACTTAGCTGACCTACTACACAGTGGTCTCTCTTTCTTCTCTATAAAAATTCATGCCTCCGCTATGTTTGCTCATTTTCCCACTGAGCAGCCTCTTTTTTCACACCCTCTGATCAAGCAATTCCTCAGATGGGCTAACAACTTGAGGCCCCCCCAGAAGGGCACCAACACCGGTTTGGGACATTAACTTTGTCCTGGAAAAGCTCACTCTGCCTCCATTCGAACCAGCTTCTTCTGCAGAGCTAACATTTCTCTCCTGGAAGACAGCCTTCTTCCTGGCCATCACTTCAGCCAGAAGAGTCTCTGAGCTGCAAGCACTCATGGCAGTGGAACCCTTCATCATCTTCCATGCAGACAGGGTATCTCTCAGAACTAATCCATCCTTCATGCCCAAGGTGGTATCCAGTGTGGCTCTCAACCAATCCATCCATTTGCCCACCTTATTTCCTAACCCTCAAAACAAGAGGGAAATGTTTCTGCACTCTCTAGATGTGCACAGACAGCTCAGATACTATCTGGACGGGACTAAACCCTTCAGAAAATCTGATCAACTGCTGGTTTGGTTTGCTCTGCTTCAGGAGCAGAGGGCAAAGCCATCTTCAAACAAACCATTTCCAAATGGATAGCATACTGCATCCATTGCTGCTACAAGCAGCATGGCAAGCCTCCCTCCAAAGGGGTCAGAACCCACTCCACCATAGCAGCCTCCACCTCTGCAGCATTCCTCAGAGGAGTCCCCACCAGGGACATCCTGGAGGCTGCCACCTGGACATCTGTTCACACCTTCACCAAACATTACCACCTGCCTCTCTTTTCTAAATCCAGGGCAGGTTTTGCCTCTGCAGTCTTGCAGGGCATGCTAGCCAGCCCCTAGCTTCCTTGACTGCCTCCACCCATTTCTTCAGCTTTGGGAATCTACCCAAATGTGATGACTGCAACAGTGAAACATGAAGAACATAGTACAGTTGTGTACACTTACCATAAATGTAGATATTCGAGTGTCTTCACTGTTGCAGTCTTGGTTTCCCTCCCTCCTTCCCCTTTTTTTCTTTTTTGTTATCCTCCTTCCTTGTTGTTCTCCTTTCCTTTCAAGGGACATATTGGTATTTTTTTCCACTGGTGGGATCCTGCCACCAGAGCCTGGGCTCCTGACCATTTAGGGCAAAAAAAAAACACCTGATGTAATGGCATTGGCTGCCTTCCTTTGTACTACTGATGACCTGATATCAGTCTTCAAGCGACAGCAACTGACGCACAAACACTAAGCCTCTGGTATTTAGACTGGCCAAGGGCTACCCTAGCAGGGATAACCCAAATGTGATGACTGCAACAGTGAAGACACTCGAACATCTACATTTATGGTAAGTGTACACAACTGTACTTTTTCAAAGTAGAAGTTGGAACATAAAGAGTTAAACTGCAAAACTCTAAGAAAATAAGTTGAAAAGTAAAGAGTTTTACGATGTGTTATAAAGTTAGTTAATACAGCAAAAAGACAGGATGTCTACAGTTAGAAGTTCTTTCTATTGTCTTGAAAAACATAAATAATTACTAGGTTTCAGATGTAGTGTTTTTATTGCTCTGTGACTTCCTAGCAGCTGCACATCTGTGAGACACAGAGGTGCTAAATTTTAAGTTTCTGTTAACCTGGGAACTGGAAACAGGTGACAAGGAGTGATGTCATCCCAGCTAATCTAGCAGTAATGTGCATTATTAATTTAAGAACTATCTCACAGAGTGAGTCTGTGCATTTTGTATCTTATCTTTGGACCTGAAAACATCCATTCAACAATTCTCATCTGTATTTGCCTTGCTCGGTAAGTAAGTTATTTAGGTATAGTATTTCTTTCAGAGATAGATAGGAATATAGTAAGATTAGTTTAGATGTTTTCTGTATTTATGTGAGACTGTCCTGCAGTGTTAAGAATCAAAAAAACAGCTACCACCAAAAGCAGGTCTCCAGGTCCAAAAAGCCAGAAGAATCCAGAAGCATACAAACCAAAGAAGGACAAGGAGTGGGCTGTAGATTCCAGTATAAAGATTATTTATTGTAGAACAGACCACAAAATAAAAAAAACATAAGCACTTTCGTAAGTGTGTACCCCACTTCATCAGATGTAAATATGTTTCATCTTAACCTTCATTTTATACTCTGAAAGCACTAGTCACATGCTATTAAATAATCACATGACCCAAATATTTAAAGCCATACATACATATATACCTTATATATAATTGTAACCACTCTCTTATAAAAAATAGCAGCAGTATATTCAGAATAATTTCATACAAAAATACATATATAAAACTTCATATAAAGAACACATATATAAAAATACATCTATAAAAAACTCACTTTTACAATAAGAGTGAATGCAAAAAATACACACATAAAATTCATCTAAAGAGCGGCCTTTCTTTAATATAGGCTTCAGGGGTACATAGTCATTCAGGCCATGTCCACTATCTGCCTTAAGCCTTACAATCCATTTGGCTTCCAGAGCCTCTGTCTTGTTGCGGACATCGCCGCCCCTGATACTTTCATACACCCTCCCTATTACAAGAAATTTAAAAATATGTTCATCATCAGTCTCACTAGCATGTTTAGATAGTGCACTTATGCTGTCCTTTCTATTAATGTGGTGCACATGTTTCCTAATCCAATCTTTAAACACTATCAGTTTTACCAACATAAAATTTCAAACATTTCAAACAATGGGCAAGATACATTACATGTTTCGTGTTGCATGAAGCAGGGCTTTAATTACCAAGGTCAGTTATAAGGCCACCCGTGTGGAGGGATATCACTGCAGTGAGCCACTCATCAGGGACAAAGCCAGTAGCTAAACTTAAGTTAAACAGTTTGAGGGGTGTGTCTGCAAGGCCACGCTTTACATTATTCATTATGCAACCTAGTATATGATATTAGTAGTAAATAAAGATACAAGCAAAGGGATTGTTGTATGCCAGAAATCTGACAACAACAACCATCTTGCATGTTTTTATTTTTTATCCATATGTTACAGAGTTATAAAATGTTTTATGGAGAGTAACAAACCTTGTTGATAAGCTGTGTGATGCACATAAATGGGGCAGTCCCTGGCGGTACTGAATATTTTGACTCTCACCTGTTGTGAAATTAAACCCTAGGAAAAGATCCATATAGGCCCACAGCTGTCCACTGTCCCCCCCGTATACCCCCAGTGTACCCCCTACTTTGCACCATCCTAGCCTTGCCACACCATTCAAATTACTTTTCTCTTGTTTCCTCATACTTTTTTTGTATTCTTCAGATTTTTCTTGCATTCATTCAATATATCTTAACTGGCCAACACTGCATCATATTAAATGAAGAGCAAATAATCAAATTAAACCAGAGGCCTTAACTGCCCAGAAGCTATTTTGGTTCTTTATGTTCTGAGCTGCACTTTAGAGCCTTTTGTTTTTTTTCAAATCTTTCGAGTGAAAGATGACCTAAACAGAAATCATGGCTAAAGAAAGAAATTCATTCTTACTTTGCATTTTCTTTCTGTATCCTTATTCAACTCCATAAATGGCTAACACTGCAGTATAATAACTGCAGAGGAAGTAGAATTAAGCTCCTAATCTGCAGACTCTTTTAGCCTCAGAAGGCATGGGGTTCTAGATACTGTGAGGTACATTTTAGTACTTTTTCTCCACAATCATGGTCCGGACAAAAATTATAACTAAGAAATTCGGTCATATTTTTCCTTACAAGGAAGAAAATACATTGTCCCCAAGGCTTAATGATCAAAGTTGACAAAAAATTAGTTCCTAATAAAATGAGACTATAAATGCTTGCAGAGCTACACACATCATGACTAGTGTCCGTCTCCCCCTAAAAGAAAACAAAAAGATAGCCTCCTTCTGTATATCCCTCTGTTATTAGATTGGGATGAAGGTAAATGAACAAATGGTTTCAGTCATATATTTCAAGTTGCTGCTGTCACACATCATACATTTTGTCTATTTACCCACCCACAAAAGACAGCTACAATCTCTGTATTCCAACTAGAATATAGTAACATTTTAAATCACTGATCTCAGACCTATATTCACAGTATGCCTTCTTATTCTTATCCATCAAAAGATAGCTACCTGTATTCACTTCTGATATGTGGCTGCAAGAAGACTGAAAAAATGATCACAATCATGTATTCCACCCTGCTGCTCCTAGATAATACAGTGTCCCTACACAAGCTATAGTGATATTGTGCACATTCCTCTGTGGTTTGATTGTGTAAAAAGTTTTAAAAAAATGACTAAATGGTCAGAGCCCTATGCAAGCTATAGTGGCCTTCTGTGCATACTTCTGAGGTTTGATTGTGAAGAAAATTAGAGAAATAATGACCACACTTTCCCCCGTCCCAAACAAGTTATAGTGACCTTCTGTGCATACCTTTGATGTTTGATTGTGAGGAAAATTTAAGAAATAATAAATCTTACTATTCCCATCCCTCACCACCACCACCACATAAAAGCTATAGCAACCTTCTGTGCAAACCTCTGAGCAGGGCCAGTTGTAGAATAGGTGGGTCCTCAGTAAGCCTGTGTCAAAATCCACTTCTACAACATCAGTTGTGGATGCTGCCTGGATCTAGATATTCTGTGATGCATTTTGTCTTATTTTTTTAAATAATTAGTAGTATAAGTACCACCTCGGACCTCCCCTGAAAAGAAGTTACTAGCCTAGTGGGACTAACTCGGTCAATAAAAGTTAAACAGATAAAAAGATAATGTAGTGGATGGATCACTATGATTATTCTCTGAATTTGGGGAAAAAGCATGCTTGTTAAGCATCATTCTGACATTGGAAAGCTTCTTCACAAGCTTTTTTTAGGTACTTCCAACTGCTGTTAAACTCTAGTCACATAAAGGATTAACCACAATGAGCAGTGGGAAGCTGTTAAACAGTTCGGTGTGTTGTAACACTAATGCACTTTTTTTTCTAACTGCTGAGGCTATGGATCACATACCATGCAGGTATAACATTAACTTCATTTACAATTTTCTGTGAAATTTCTATTCATTCATTCCAAACGTAACTCATACATGCACTATACTCATCTTATGTCACAGATAAATTTCTGTTATGGAAGTAGACAGCTAAAAAACCTGTCCTTTTAGTTCACTAATTGCAACCTCTGCCTTCAGCCCCTGTACACCCCCCCCCCCCCACCAGCAACCCTCAGCAGCTTCCATGATACCCTGAGTAGAGGCAGAAAAACTGGAGAGGCTTGAGTGCATGTGTGTTTCATTACGGTAAAGCCATGCAGTTCTGCTGTCTTCTCTGCCATAACTTTCTTCCTATCCCTGATCCTACACTATGCTGTAGTTAAATAAATAATAGAAATTTAAGTGGCAACCAGGTTAATGGAGGCCATAAACTAACAAATATACAGTGTCTAACTGAGTGGCTACTGTCTTTATTACAGGCTATAATAGAGAGCTTACACAGGATATAATTACATTCTCAACTTCACTTACTTCCACTCAGGAAACAGACGAGTGTTGCCCTAAGTCAAAAATACACATAACAGTTATTAACAATGTATAATCAAACACAGAGTAATATCAGCGGTGGAGTCTAGCATAGCATTTACTTCCTGCAAGAAGCTTTTGCAATGAGATGCAGTTTTGAGATGCCATATCCTCACATTGTTTTGCATATGCAATTTTGAGATATTTTTATTTAGGAACCGTGTCTGTTTAAAACATTACTTGACAATGGCAAACAAATACAAATATGTAGAAACATTGAATTAAAATAAGCTTAAGAAAATGCATTACAGATGCATCAGACGCTAGTTTTCTGCCTTAAAATAAACAACATTGTTATGTTTTTGCATTCTATAGGGTACACTGCACACAATATTATTAAGAAAGAAAATGTTAATAGAAGTGATACATCAGCACTAAGGACTACAGAATTAAGTGATTGTCAGTTGAGGATGATATCTGAATTGGTGTCATGTTTAACTTTGTGTCATTTGTGACTGAAACTGTGATTACAGTCAGAAATGTGAGTTTTTTTTTTCTGAAATGACTTAACAGTAAGTTTTGGTACTTGCTGTTTTAGTGTCAGTTCAACAATAAATACTGAATTTTAGTCATTGTGTCATTGAGCCTATTTAAATACACATACATTATATACCTTCTCCCATTCTTGAACAAAGACATCCATTCATCCATTTTAAACCACTTAATCTGATAAAAGATGAAGTACATGCAAGCTGAGCAAGGTAGACCTGCTTCCCTATTCCCAGCAACAGTTTTTCTGAGGGAAAAGACAATGCTTTACTAATACAAATGAGAAATATGGCCTCTCCACCAGGGCCTCTCTTCATGGTAGGTACCTAGAATACTTCCCATAGGAAGTATCTGGAAGGCATCCTCTGTAGAAGACCAAACCACCTTAACCAGCTCCTCTCAGTCCTGAGGAGTAATGATTCTACTCCATTATCCTCCAGAATTGCTGAGCTCCTCACCGTCTTATGCAGAATGAGCCCAGCAACCTTATGGAGGAAACTCATTCTATGACTTCATCCCACCAGTCATTGCCCATAGTTTACAACTACTGGTGAAGATGGGTATGTAGACTGTCTGATAAAGTGAGTTTTATCCTAGGACTCGGCTCCCACTTCAACACTGCAGTACTGCCACAGCTGCATAGCCTCTGGTCAATTTCCCAAACAGCCACACCCTCAGTCATAAACAAGACCCAATATACTGAAGTTATTCTACTCCAGTAGCTGTTCCTCCTTACCTGCAAGGAGCAGCCCATTCTTTTCCATGTCAGAACAATGACTTTGGGTTTAAAAGTGCTACTTATCTGGCCTCTCATCTTAGACCAATCTGCCAAGGGTGACTATCAGTTCTTGACAGCATAGCTCTAAGAATCATGGAGGAACACAAACCCTTCCACCATGACAAAGCCACAGTCACTTGGGTGGGAGGGATGAAGACTTCTTGAGCAGGAATGGTTTCTCTTGTACTCTGGAGTTGTCTCTTGGTAGACACTCAGGTGGATGTCTAAAAATTAATTCCCTAACTATGTGCTGCAGAGTTGGAATATGTGCCAGTGGGCAAAATGGTCAACTTGGTGTGAGTGTGAGGTGCAGAAAGGAAAACTCTGATAGTTGCTTGTGCATAAGCATCTAACAAGTATTAATTTATTTTACCTTTTATTTATTTATTTATTTATTTTATTTTGACATTTGTTAACTGGATATGTCTGACTGAACATGAGCCCCTTATCAGCGGAAGCCTGGGGAGAAAAGTTCCATACAGAAAAATTATAATAACAGAAATAACATAAAGTACAGAAAGCTTCAGATAGCCAGACAGACATTAAATGTGCAAGAGAATTAGGCATTCAAAGAAAATCTCTCATTTGGTACAAAATAGTTAAATTCACAAGAAATGAAATACACGAGTATAAAAAAAATCTGTATGTAAATAATATTACTAAGAGAATCACAGAAAAATTAAGCAAATGGGCTTGCCCTAGAGTAAGAAAATATGGAGTAAAAATACACAAGTAAAGAGCAAAAAAGGGTGTAACAAAGGTAGAAGAGGAGCGCATTATAATAGTAGATTATGTTTTTGCAAAACATTGTTTTTTTTTTGTTGTTAAAAAAATAAGGAGAATGTGGGTAGGAAGACTTAGAGGAATTAATTACATTTAGGTTAGGTTTTGGCAGGATCTATGAGTTCAGTAGACATTCTTTTAAAGCTTTTTGGAAGTTGAAGGTATTGGAAATAGCTTTGATGGACAAAGGTAGTTTGCTCCAAGCTAAGGCAATGGAGTAGCTATAGAGATGTTGGCCAACTTTTATTTAGGGCTTGTAGATTTCCAGGAGAAAGTGGTCAGCACTTCAGAGATAGCGATTTGGCGTACAGAGCGAGATGATGGGTGAGATGGCAGGGCAGGAGGTTGGTTTGTTGATAATGGAGTGAGTAAGGAGTAGTTAAACTAGTAGAAGATGGAGCAGGAGTGCAAGCCAGTTTAGGGATTTGAGAGAGAGGCAGTGATGTATGTTTTAGGGTTTATTTGCAGTGAATCTGGTGACTTTGTTATAGGTGAGTTTAAGTTTAGGCTTTAGAAAGGATTGTAGGTTGGTTAGAATGGTTGAGGCATATACTAGACTGGGAAGAAGATAAGCATGGGCAAGGGAAAATCTGCAATCCTTGGTAAGGAATGTTTTGTTTCTATAGAGCAGGTCTAGTTTATGGTGGGTCTTTTTTATGCAATTTTGGATGTGTAGATCAAATTTTAGTTGATCATCAATGATAGCGCCCCGGAACTTGATGTGGGTTTCTATATTAATTGCAATGTTGTTGAGGGATGTGATAGTAAATGGAAGATTTGAGATGAAAAAGAGATTTTGGGAGGATCAAGAGAAATTTAGTTTTTTTTGGGATTAAGTACAAGTTGACTGCCAGTTAGCCATCTTTCAAAAGAGTTGAAGGGGGTTTGGGTTAAAGTGTGGAGGTGTGAAAGATTATCAAAAATGCAGATGATAGTGGAATCATCTGCATACTGAATGAGAGAAGACAGAGAGCATGAAGTATGAAGGCAGTTTGTGAAGATGTTAACTATAGAGGTCCAAGAACAGATCCTTGGGATACACCAGTATTAATTGGTAGGAAGGGTGAAAAGGAGGAGATATTTGACAGATTGCTATCTGCTGGTAAGGTAGCTAGAGAACCATTTAAGAGTAGGATTAGAGAGACCAAGATCAGACATTTTAGTGATGATCTTGGGATGAGATAGTGTCAAAGGCTTTGGATTGGTCCAAAATAGACTGGATACAAGTTTATTGTTGTTTTTGGCTTGATAGATAGTATGGGTGAAGAAAATAAGAGCAGTGGACGTGCTATGGTTAGGGCGGAAGCCGTGTTGGGTAGGTGTAAGTAGATTTTCTTGTATAAGATACTCAAGGAACTCAAAAAACAAAGTTCCAGGTGCAAATCCAATGACCATTACGAAACAAATAAATTAGCGCTTTCATTCACTGTTTATTCCGTGAACTTCTTCAGAAAAAAAGTTTATCCTACCCCTACTTCCTTTTATATCAAATCATTTGAAATCACAGGAAATTACTTCATTAATTACCAAACAACAAATTTAAACACATAATGCTTAAAAATAATGAACTAAACCAATACTAAAACACAAAATGAACATTCATAATATATGTACATCTATATATAAAAAACTACATATATATGTAGTTGATATTATTAGGTTATCTATTTAATAAAAAAACATTTGAGATTTATGGACTCACTTAGTCCTGGTGCATTGTCCGCCACTAAAAATAACTGCCAAAGTGTTTCTTTACATTCCAAAATGTTATTTAAATCCCCTCCAAACATAACCTCATCCACTTTTTCCACAACAAAAAACTCAAACTTTTTGAAATCAGGACATATAGAAGCATGCTTTGCCAAGGAATTGATTTTATCTTTGTTTTTAATAGCCACATTGTGTTCATATATCCTACGTTTTAGTGCTCTTATTGTTTTTCCTATATAGTAATGGTCACATGATACACAACTGGCAATGTAAACTACAAATTCAGTATTGCAATTGTAATAATCGTTGGCCCATAAAGTATAATTCAGATGACTTAAAATGATAAAGGAACTGTTACTAATGAACCTACACCGTTTACAATTTCTACAAGCATATGTACCCTTCTTAGTACTACATAATTTCATACTACTAGTGGCTCTCTTATTACCAAATTCTAACGTGGACTTTATATTTAATACTTGCTTATAAATAAATTTTGGTTTGTTACCTATTATAGCAACCAACTCTCTGTTGCCTAATAAAACTTTCCAATTGTTCTCTCTAATTTCTTTTACAAACCACATTCCATTTACTATTGATATAGGAAAGGCAATGTTGTAATTGATGGAATCAGAAGTGGAAACTTCTAATACTGGACTTACACAAATGTCCTTAGACAATAAAACCGGTCTTGCCGCACCTTTCCTTAACACCATTACCTCTTTTTCAACCATTCCATGCTGTACCCTCTGGAAGGAAATAGTGTTCTCAGAAATAAAACTTCCTTAACAAATGTGTCATCATCTGTGGTTAATCTACTTAGTCGTATAATTTGACCTTTTACGACTCCCTTTTTCATATGTTGTGGATGTAAGCTATCTTTATGTAAATACTGATTAGCAAACACTTGCTTCCTATGGACTCTACACCGGGATCAACTACATTTGGTACTTTAGACGTTAGGTCTTTATACACGTCAATAAATCAAGAAAGAGGTATTGAATACCTTATGGACTATTTGACTGAACATACTGATTTTACTAGTACAAAGGTTAATACTATCTGTAGTTTAATGGAGTTAGTTCTAGATAACAAATTTTTTCAAATTTAATAAATATTTATATAAACAAATCTCAGGTGTGGCCATGGGGGCAAGGGTAGCTCCGGCCTTTGCAAATTTAGTCATGGCCAATTGGAAGCTAAAATTTCTTACCAAAGATTCTAGTTACTCTAAAGAGCAGACCTACTATAGATATATTGACGATTTGTTTTTTCTATGGACAGGTACATATGATGAGTTTTTGAACATGGTGAAAGATTTAAACTCTACCACAAACTTTTTAGAATTTAAAGTCAGTGGATTTGGGGAATGTATTACCTATTTGGATGTACATCTGAGTATGGATAGAGAGAGAAATAGTTTCATCAGTAGAGTCCATAGGAAGCAAGTGTTTGCTAATCAGTATTTACATAAAGATAGCTTACATCCACAACATATGAAAAAGGGAGTGGTAAAAGGTCAAATTATACGACTAAGTAGATTAACCACAGATGATGACACATTTGTTAAGGAAGTTTTATTTCTGAGAACACTATTTCTTTCCAGAGGGTACAGCAAGGAATGGTTGAAAAAGATAGAAAAAGAGGTAATGGTGTTAAGGAAAGGTGTGGCAAGACCGATTTTATTGTCTAAGGACATTTGTGTAAGTCCAGTATTAGAAGTTTCCACTTCTGATTCCATTGATTACAACATTGCCTTTCCTATATCAATAGTAAATGGAATGTGGTTTGTAAAAGAAATTATAGAGAACAATTGGAAAGTTTTATTAGGCAACAGAGAGTTGGTTGCTATAATAGGTAACAAACCAAAATTTACTTATAAGAAAGTATTCAACATAAAGTCCATGTTAGAATTTGGTACTAAGAGAGCCACTAGTAGTATGAGATTAGGTAGTACTAAGAAGGGTAAATGTGCTTATAGAAATTGTAAACATTGTAGGTTCATTAGTAACAGTTCCTTTATCACTTTAAGCCATCTGAATTATACTTTATGGACCAAAGATTATTACAATTGTAATACTGAATTTGTAGTTTACATTGCCAGTTGTGGTGCTGCGGTAGCGTTGTCGCCTCACAGTAAGACGCTGTCCGGTTCGATTCTCAGCTAGAGCGTCTTCTGCGTGAAGATATGCGTGAATGGGCATACCTTCTTGAAGGTTGTGCGTCAGGCCTGGCAAGCCGGTACATAAAAATCAACTGCCAATCATTAGCAGACCGGAGTTCCGCTGTGGCGACCCCTAACCGGGAAAAGCCGAAAGACACAAACAAATATTGCGAGTTGTGTATCATGTGACCATTACTATATAGGAAAAACAATAAGAGCATTAAAACGTAGGATGTATGAACACAATTTGGCTATTAAAAACAAAGATAAAATCAATTCCTTGGCAAAGCATGTTTCTATATGTCCTGATTTCAAAAAGTTTGAGTTTTTTTGTTGTGGAAAAAGTGGATGAGGTTATGTTTGGAGGGGATTTAAATAACATTTTGGAATGTAAAGAAACACTTTGGCAGTTATTTTTAGGGGCGGACAATGCACCAGGACTAAATGAGTCCATAAATCTCAAATGTTTTTTATTAAATAGATAACCTACATATATATGTAGTTTTATATATATATATATATATATATATATATATATATATATATATATACATGTACATATATTATGAATGTTCATTTTGTGTTTTAGTATTGGTTTAATTCATTATTTTTAAGAATTATGTGTTTAAATTTGTTGTTTGGTAATTAATGAAGTAATTTCTTGTGATTTCAAATGATTTTATATAAAAGGAAGTAGGGGTAGGATAAACTTTTTTTCTGAAGATGTTCACGGAATAAACAGTGAATGAAAGCGCTAATTTATTTGTTTCGTAGTGGTCATTGGATTAACACCTGGAATTTTGTTTTTTGAGTTTTGCTTCTTGGTTCGTTTCAGTGGTATACTCAAGGAACTGTTTATGTATGCATTTTCAAGTATCTTAGAAAGTGGGACAGAATGGCTATGGGCCTTTAATTAGAGAGGTCCGTGGATTGGCATCCTTTGTGGAATGGTGTAGTGTAGAATTGCTTCCAGATAGAGGGGACTGTGTAGTGTAACTGTTGATAAGGATGAATACAGGACAGGCTACAGAGTTAGCAGCTAGCTTCAGGAAGGCATTGCTTTAGTTTGTTTAGTAGTAAATATATGAAGGCTGTAGGGACAGGTTTGAGTGAAAAGGTAGCTTTATGACCTGAGGGAGAGGGAGGAATTGCGAGCTCATTTGTGGGGCTATTTTTGGTAAGTTTGCTGATAGAGTCAATGAAATATGATTTGAGAATGGAGGTGGTTTCAAGGGGAGAGTTTTTAGGGCAGGGGTTAGAAGTACTACGGCTGCCTGGGTATAGAATCTTGTTAATAGTATTCCAGAATTTTTTTTGATTGTTATAAGGGTTTGATTGAGGCTTTAGGTAGACTTTTTTTTGTCATTATTGACATTTTTAGTGAGGTTTTGCAGTTTCTTATAGGTTTGGAGGTGAATGGGGATATAAATTTTAACCAGTTTTTCCAAGCATTATCCCTCTTGTGCATAAGAGAAAGAGTGTGGAGACTGGGAAAGTCAAGATGCGAAGAGGGATTTCACTATGATTTTTCTAAGGGGAGCAAGAGAATTGAGAATGTCAAGAAAAATGCTGTTGAATTTGTGTACAGCATCATCAAGAGGTAGGTTTAAGAGGAAGGACCAGTTAGTGGAAAGAGTCTATTGCTGAACTCATCAGGGTTGAAATTAGTGAGACTATGGCACTCTTTTGTATTTATGAAGTCTAATTTGTTGAGAGGAGTACATTTGAATGCAAATGGGAAGGTGGTCACTTAAAGCATCAGGCAGAGTTTTAGGGTTGTGGTACAGGTTTGGATTGGATATTAGTATCCAATCTAGGCTAGAGCAGGAATTGGATGGCTTGCTGTAGTGGGTATATGTTGAAATATGTTGTGTGAAGCCATGGAGATTAATACTTGAGTTAGGGGAGTCAATGGTCAAGGTATGCCAATCAATGATGACATCACCAGGGATTATTGTTTCACATGAAATGTAGTGAGTGATCCAGGAGAGAATATATTAAAGAATGGAGATGTTATTACCTGGGGGGGGGGGGGGCTACAGAGTGCAGCAATCACTATTTTTTGTGATTTAGTTTGCAGTCTACAATTAGTAGTTCAGCAGGGTGAAAACTGGGGAAAGGAAAGGATGGAGGGGATAGGTTAAGTTGGTCTGAATAAATCATAGCCACACCACCTCCTTTTTTGTGGGCCCTGTCCAAGAGGAAGATATTATAACCTGGGGAAGTACTACATTGTCAGAGATGTGGGATTTAAGCCAGGTTTCTGTGAGAGTTATTAAGTTGGAGGAGTAATGGGCTGGCCAGGCATGAAATTAACTAATTCTGTTGAGAAGGCTGCGAATATTCAATGAGTAAATGGCTAAGCATTTTGTAGAAGATTTGGGGTGAGGTAGAGGTGGGGGGGGTGTGTGAGTGGTGTTCTGATAGGGAGAGGGGGCCAAGGCTGGAATGAATATCTCCTGATAAGAATATATATTTGGTGATGTGTAATAGTGTGTGAATCTTTGGAAACAGTAGGTGCAGATCAGATAGTGTACCACTTACCAACTCTGTAGTCCTACTGGAAGATTTTAAAGTTATTTTTTTTTTTGCCTGTAACTACTTCTCTGCATGTCAAATACTTCCCTCACTCCTGGAACCACAGAATACCGAGGGCATACCCCAGGTGTGTACTTTCATTGGGTGGATCTCATCTTGCTAGACAGAAAGAGACTTACTTAGACTTTGAGCCTACATGGAGCAGAGCCAGGATACTGGGGCTATTATACTCTGGTTACCTGAGATTTTCTTTTGTAAGTTCTACTCCTGGATGTGATAGCTTACATGCACTGTGCGTGCGCATGTGCGTGTGTGTGTGTGTGTGTGTGTGTGTGTGTGTGTGTGTGTGTGTGTGTGTGTGTGTGTGTGTGTGTGCATGTGTGCGTGTAAGCAATGAGGCATATCAAGGTGGTGTGCCTCATCTCCATGGTGATGTATAACCCTATATCCCTATATAATCCCTGTCCACATGCCAACATGGTAGAGTCTAGTCTCCTGAACTGATGGTCTTCACTAGGAGCAGGCAACTGTGGGCCTCACCAACACATCCGTTCCTTCCTCTACCTCATGTTGGCTCCTCCAATTCCCAGGCTGTTAGCTGAATGCAGTACATCTGAATTATCATCAGACATCTGTCTGCCATGGAAGCTATGACTTCAACAGGAATGGGGAATGATGAAGATGTTTGGAGAGGTGGGACTAGGAAGTATGGCTTCATCATCAATCATCATCAACCCCCTTATTCCCATTTTCTTCATGGGGTCAGGGTGTTGTGTCAACTGTCATCATCTCTTTTTTACAATGCCACTCTCCTACTTTCTTCAGCACTCATGCCTGACTGTCGTGAGTCTTCTTTCACACAGTCCATTCATCTCTTTGCTGGATGGCCTCATTTCCTCTTGCCTTCTTCTTCAGAACTTTCACAAATCTTCTTTTCCAAGTTGTCTTCTGCCTTTCTACAAATGTGCCCAAACCACCATAATATATTATCTTTGACCTTTTCTGCAACTGGAGCTAGTTTAACATCTGCTCATGTGCCCTTATTTCTTTGCCTGTCTGACAGTGTGATCCTATCACCCATCTAAGGCACTTCATCTCTATCAACTGTACGTTGGGCTGGCAACTCGGCACCGTAAAAATCCACTGCCAATCATTAGTGGACTGGAGTTCCGCTGTGGTGACCCCTAACCGGGAAAAGCCGAAAGAAGACTTTTCAGCTTCTTTGATGTTCTTTTGTCATACACTACCCCCTGACACTCTGTTGTCAGTTGGCTGCAGCCCCTCTGATTCTAGCTTTGACCTCCCCATTCAGACTTCCCTTCTCCTTAACCAGCCCTCTCAGATATATATCTCAGTTCTCAGCTTCTTCTGAACTCCACCTTTAGCTGCCATTACTACTGTCTTATTTGTACTCAGTTTCATCCCATGTGCCTTCAGTTTTGCATTCCATTCCCCTACCCTTTGCTGAAGTTCTTGTTCAAAGTCTGCCTGTAATGCCACATACTGCATATAGCAACTTTATCAATCTGTCCCTTCTGACCTGTTTTCTAATGTAGTCCATCACCAGTATGAACAGCAGTGAATCCAGAGCTGACCTTGATGCAAATCCACTTCCACTGGGAACCCCTCTGTGAGATGGAACACTATTCATATTTGAGTCACTGGGTCCTTGTACATAGCTTGCACTAATGCTACCAATGTTTTTGGGACACTGAACCACTCCAGGATTGCCCAAATCATCTTTCTTGGGACCTTGTCATATGCTTTCTCCAAGCCTAGCAATGCTCAGTTGGACTCTTTCCTCCTCTCTAGCTTTCTCTCAACTATCTGTATCACTGCAAACAGGTCAGTTGTACTGCACAGAACTAAAACAAAGCATCAGGTAGTGTCGCCGGAGAACACAAACGAAAACACTTGTAAAAAAGAAGAAGAAATATATCGACTCATACAGCAGAGGTTAAATAAACGCCAAACACCAATGGGTAGTAATAAATAAACAACAATTTAATAAAGGTATGCACTTTCGCATTAAGGACGACCATTCTTCATCAGACCAAATAACAATACCACAAAAAGTTCAATATAAAGCCATAAAACTCCTACTAACTGAAATTAATTAAAATCAGTTACCTGTGTATGTGACTCACAAACATCCCTCACTACTGAATCTCTCAGCAAACTTGTCACATACCCTGATGACATTATCATCATGAGGCCACACACACACACACACACACATACACACACACACACACATATATCATATATATATATATATATATATATATATATATATATATATATACATATATATATTTATATACATATATATATGTATATATATATATATATATGTATATATTTATACATATATATATATATATATATATATATATATATGGGTCTACTTCATAACATTGAAATTTCATAACATTGAATTTCATAACACTGAGACCATAACATCGAAAATTAAAAACACTGAAAACCCAAAACATTGAAAACTCAGAACATTGAAAGTGTGCTTCATAACACTGAAAAGTATATTGCACAAGTAAATAATATTACCTTCACCTACAACAACACCTAACTAATAAACACACTTTCTACTATGCTTCTGTAGGGGGGGCAAGCCCCCTGCACCCCCCCCATGTGGGGGTTCTCCCCCCACACCCCCTGTAAATTGAATATACCAACTCCAAGATCACACTACAGTGGAAAAAAGTTAATTTCCTAACCTCGGTGAGTTTATATTTATGGAGTGAGACCCTGATGGCGATGTGGACAAGAAACTGTCAGAATTCAGTACTGAAGTCAGAACTGTCTAGAAATAGTTGTATCATACATTAATAGGGGGGGTGGGGTTTGAAAGCAACAAGAATCCATTCCATGCTAACACCAAGACTGGTGCAGTGGATGGAGAAGTCATTCTCCAGTGTGTGTTTTGCACAGTGGACAAGTAGGCGACAGCTAGGGTTTAATGCAAAAAATGTGCCTGACTATACACTTGATAGTTGAGGAATTCCACAAAAATCAAATAAATAAATAATGCAATCTGAAAGGCTAGTGGCACGAATCAACTGGATGTGGGGTGGGTCATAGTTAAGATAATGGCCTACTTTAATATAGAAGTCATCTTCCCACTGTAAGGGCTTGGTAAGGGTATCTCTGGAACATTGAATGGATCTCTAGTGGCCATACAGCGTAGTGGAGTTTAAGCTGCTAGAAAGCATGCTAAACAGTTACTAAAAATGAGAAGGTCAACAGAGGAATTAAGGTATTAATAGACACTTTGTTATCTTGGCATATACATTCTAGAAGTAATATGAGGAAAGGAGAGGACGGGATTTGAACTTTGCACTATCAATAGGTTAAATGGGTGGAATGGAGTTTAAAATGAGTGGCAAGAGAGAGAATGGGGCATAGGTGCCAGGTGGTGGGCAGTTCAAAGCTCACTTGGCAAAGAAGTTAGCTGCAAAATTCATGTGGCTGCAACAGACCATCAACGTTCTTTATGAAAATCTTCATATATTTATAAGCTAAATGTGGCCATTCCCTTTTAGCTAACAATATGCAAACTGAAAACCTTGATAAGCAAACACCTCTACCTGCCATGCCTTCATGTGATGTAGGTGTTTCTGTATGCCCACTCCCTTTCCTTTAGAACTTGAAGTGTACTTTCCCTTCTTATGCCTGCTTTCTCTCTTATGGCTCCTATCTCCTCACAAGCCTTGATTTCTCTCTCTCCACTGTTCCCTTTTCTGTATCAGCTTAGTTCTCAAAATGACCAGTCCCATTACTGTTTAGGAAACTCTGTGAGAGACTTGTCTACTCTTACTTGGGAAACTACATTACTACTGTTTTCTCCATTTTGGTCATGAGGAACAATTTAAAATCACACCTGTGCTTTGGCACATGCTTTTCATGAATCAATTGCTTTAGCTCTTAGATTGCTTAGGATAATGCATATTTTTTTGTAGTTTTGTATTCCTTTGCAGCTTTTTACTGTGTATACCTGTGCTACATCAAATAGGTTTGCAACAGCACCACTTGAAAACATGCCTTTCCCCTGATTTTACCTCACTGTGGCTTTCATTACGTTACCATGGCAACACAAACATTCATTTATCTAGCATGGGAAAGTTATACACCATTTGAAAGGCTTTTTATCATAACCACATGTTCCACTTTTAAAGATGTGAAGCTGCAAAAGTGCTTAGTCTGGTTTAGCTCAACTGGAAAACGTTTATAAGAGAGTTTGCACTTGTAACTCGTTTTTCAGTGAATAAACTCTCTGTTCTCTTCAATCTTTAATGGATGTCAAGATGTGGAACAGCCTCACGTCAGACACACAGCTGTGGTGTAAATAAGACGCCTGACTAATATAAAAAAATATGCTGTGATGATTTGTTAGAACCACAGGAGAGTAACCATAAAGTTTTATTAAGACATTCTACAAGTTTTAAACTAGTCTGTGTGTTACACTGCTGACTGCCAAATAATGTACTTTACGTATTCAGGTTTATCAGTTTTACACCTGTTATTACTTACAGTAAAGCTTATACCTTTTTTAAAAAATGCATTAATTATTTGCAACCATCATTGCTATTAACTATAAGATGCTAGGATGTAATACACATTTCAGAGTAAACATGTGACTACAACTACGGAAAATGCACTTTTCCTGCAAAGGTTTACCTGTGACAGCAAAACTGAGGTCTTGTTTATTTCACAGTTCATGATGTGTGTAACTTTCGTAACTCTTTTCAGCAGTAAAAGCCAAGCTGTGATACATACTGCCAGTATATGATGTAAGGATTGTAGCATGCCAATTAGCTGCATCCTGAATGTGTGAGCAACTGGGAGCAGGTGGAACATTCACATACATCTATTTTTGGCAGTTCAACCAGATGTATCCTGGATGCAATTCAATGAAAAACAGAACATCCCAGCTGTTCTCCCTGCCTTTCTAATGAAAACATTTAATGATAAAGTTATGCAAGAGGAGCATAGCATCAGATACTAGATATCTGACCCGTTATTTGCCACATAACCCTCTCTTAAACTTCTCTAAGCATCCTTGCTCATAACAGTAAAACAATCTAACAGAAGCAGCTGTGCCATCCTTTGGTAGATAAGTTTAATTGCAGCAGATGTATGTTATTATTATGTGAACAAAAAAGAGAAAGGTTAAATGGTAACACAGGCATAAGTCCAAACTAAACCATGATAGATGAATGGGTGTGTATTTTCAAATCATGCAGCAGCAAGGAAGTTTTAAGAGAGGAAGGAAATAAAAATAAACAGCATGCAAAGCGGTCTTAGATGGATTCTGAAACAAATTGTCTTGTTTATTGTGATTTATACTGCAGGTTCACTTTCCTACTGCTGTGAACAAACACCTTAGAATACTGCAGTCTAAAGAAAAAAGACTAGTGGTATGATGATTCTGTGTCTGTGCAAGTCCCTCACCTTTGTATCAGGAGACATCTGGTAATAAGGTTAGTGGGAAAAAGCTGCACTTGTTGGACATGGTAATGAGATTGATCCAAGTTTGATCTTATTACTGTGTCTAACAAGTGCAGCATTTTTCTACTAAACTTATTACCAGATGTCTCCAGATACAAATGGGAGGGATGTGCACAAACACAGAATTCACCATAGCAGTCTCTAGGAACAACAGATGTCATCCATGGGAGCTAGTAAAAAGGAGCAAATCAGCAACAAAACAAACTCCATTTACTCAAAGGCTTATGAGCAATGTAAAGCTTTCATCTGTTAGGGTCTCTATAACACGTGGAATTCCGTCTTCGGACCCATAATATCTTCTCATTTTCAGAGATATCAGTATACTGATCCCTGGTTAGGATTATTCATGACCTCTTCATGGACAGAGGCTGTATTATGCTCAGTGTCTGACTTGATCACCTCTCAGCATTTCATACAGTTGACCACAAGATCCTGCTGGACTGACTTAGGTCCTACTCCGGGCTATCAACTACAATCCTTTTATAGTTTGCCTCCAACGTATTTGGATAGATTCAGAGGGTGGTATGTAAGATAAACTTATCAACTTGCCTTCTATTATATGCACATACCTCTCAACCTGCAGACATTGAAAATAGGTACAAAAACTCTTAAAAAGTTGATACATCCAGCCAAAAAATCTGGATATTTAATTAGCATAAAATCTGAATACCAAATAGCATATAATTCTTCCCATTTTCACTAAAATGTGGGATGGTAATCAGAAACATATGTTTAAAAAACAGAGAGCATCAAAATGATGGAAAAATATAAGCACACTATTAAAGAGACAGTGTAAACTCTGTAGACATTAATGAACTCATGTACTGCTCCAACCATGACTTGACTACCTTATAGTAAGATTTACAGTCTGACTTCAATTGCATCGGTGAGTGGATTACTACTAAAAATCCCATACTAAATTAATCCCAAACTAAATCTGAAATATTTGGTATTAAACCAAAACTCAGCAAATCCAAGAAAGATGTAAAAATCTATTATCACAACAGCCATCCCTTAGCCTTAGTCTTCTCTTTCAAGTATCTTGGTCTCTGGTTAGATCCTTCACTCAACGTCCATGTGCATCTTGATAATGCAAGTAAAAGAAACAATGCTCTACTTTTCTGGACACAAAAAACTTCTCTCTCACACTCCAACAGATTTGCAATGGGAAAAGGAATCCTAATTGCAACTTGAATTCAGCTTCTCTGTTATATCAGCAGCGCTACTAAAACCTTTACAATTATTCAAGTACTAGAAAACAAAATGTGTAGATTCATTTCATACTCCTCAAGAAATGTACACCACTATATAACACTATAAAAGCAAACTGGCTCTCAGCTAACAAAAGAGCAGACCTTCTACATGAACTTATTCTCCCTTCTTTAACCTCAGAATTAATAAGACATACCCCCAAATACAGCCTAAGAAAACTGAACCATGGAAGCCATAAAACACAAATTCCAAAGTCTAAGCTACATATCTCTGACTGTGCATTCTCAATTATTTGGCCAAACTATGGGAGTGCCTCCCAACTGAAATTAAAGACTCATCCTTTTATTCAAAGTTCTCTTCTCAACTAAAATCACATTTAAATAATCAAGTAGAAAGTAAATGTTATACCTCAGGTCACATCACTTAAGTTTACTTCCTCCCATTGTTAAAGACTCATCCTTTTATTCAAAGTTCTCTTCTCAACTAAAATCACATTTAAATAATCAAGTAGAAAGTAAGTGTTATACCTCAGGTCACATCACTTAAGTTTACTTTGACCCTTTCTCCACTCTAACTCGAAACCATTAAGATCCTTTGCTTCTTTTCATATCTCTAATTTATTCTACACTTAACTCATTATATCCAAGTGACACTTCCAGGTGCATCTGCAGTTAACTCCTATTGATGCCTCTAGGTGTCAAATATTGCTTGTTCATATTTGTATCAATAATTCCAAAACAATGCCATGTACAAGGTTTTAAAAGATTTCATGTTAAAGCTTACGCAATGGCAAATTCAACTGCATTAATATTTATCTATGTCTAGTGCAGGTAAATAGATACTAACTGTTGCTTTTATGATATTAATTTACATAGATATAATTTTCACATTTTTCTGAATATCTTAATAGTGAAGTAGCACAGATAGCACTCCTTAGCCTCATATGAAAGCTCTCAGCCAGATGAATAAAATGCTACTGAGAGTATGTTTGTAACTTGAGTGGTTGCTGAGATATTATAAATCATTTACAAAATATTTCTAATGCAATAGTTACTGTGCTTAATGTGATTTATAAAATTTGGTTTAAGACCTAACACCTAAAGAATAAGAGCCACTATAAAAAACAGTTTGTGCTGAGGAGTTTGTCATTTATACTTCTTTCATAACTCCTATGGTTCCAAAGATATCAACATTTGTTTGAAATGTGTGGGCATAATTTGATTCTGTCAAAAGGCTTAGGTTTCGCCCATTGGAAGTTACAGTGCAAATTTCCGTTGGAGTAAATGAGTTAATTTCTCAAATGTTTTGTATATATTGCAAATTAACACATTGGACTTATTAATATTTCCAAAGAATTACTCTGTCATTGTACAGTTTTACTGTCAACCGTGTCTTATTGTACTCTGTTTTTAATACCTTTATTGAATTATCACTTAAGACATGGGCAAACGTACATTTATATAAAAGAAAACAAAACCAGATTAAAATGTTCCCAGTTACATATGTTCTTTTGTGTAACTATCATCAGTCCAGCATTGCATAAGTTGCTCACTTCCTGTCTTCCCTTAACCCTCACTCCTCCCCCAGATCATTGCTCTACATGTACTGTTACCACCATTTTCATTTGCTCTTAACCATTTCTAAAGATCCCACTTCCAGTTATTTTATCACAATATTCAACACTTACAGCTGGTTTAGACTTTGATTTTCATTTTCTAATCATTGCTTGTTTTGGCAGGCATCAAAATTAAACTTAATAAGGTCTTACTACAGCTACTCATTGCAGATCCTGTGTCCCAACTCAAAAAAATAATTTCCTTACTTACACCCATTTGTTCATCTGATATTTCTGACAGAGTACTCTGTAAGGAACTTTTAAAGTCTGCCAACTCATTATACTCCCAAAACACATGTGCCAGTTACCTCTTTCTTCCCCATCATACCTCCAACATTTGCCATTTACATGAGGACAAATCTTTAAAGTCTGCTTGGGGTATAAAAATACCTCTGCAGACACTTCCAAGCAAAAATCGTAAATCATCTAGACCTTGTTGCATACTTGGGAGCCATACATATGTCCTCCCATTGTTCCCTAGTAAATTATTTATCACATTCTCTTTCCAATCTTTTATAACCTCATTTGATTGATTCCTATAGTTATTGTGCTGTTGTCTATTTTATATGTCTGGTCAGTTTTTGACCCCCGGGCTGATATTGAAATTGGTCAGAATTGATCAGTGCTCTACCCCAGTAAACAAATGCAAATAAATAAAATAAATACATACATAAATACACTTTATTGCAAAATTCTACCACGTCATTATTTTTGCTTACAAAAAAGAAAGATGTAAGGTATGTGCCCTCTTTCTTTAAATTATTGGTTACACTAGTACACTGGTCATGTGGTATGGTTCTCTGTGTACTAGACATCTTCAAAAATCATGTGTAGTGACGGGGGATTTAGAAAATTGAGTGAAAGGGTGAATCAAGCCTAAAAATAGGGGCATACATCCAAAAATTAGGTAAATTATATGCAGGGGTAAATCAGACCTGAAAAGATGTACATTATGTTGTCGAAAGATGTGTTCAGCAGACACGTACGTCTTCATGAACATATAAATATCAAACCCTGTAATCTCTGAATGGCCACATCAGCGACTTTTTTCCCAGGGGAAAAAAGCGCTTGGCCGTCATCGGGGATTTGCCATTTTCCCCACTGTATTGCGATCTCAGAATTGCTATATTTAGTTGGGGGGGAGGCAAAGCCCCCCACTATATGGGGTTTGAGCATTTGTTTGCTGTTCTTTAGGCCAAGCGCTTTTTTCCCCTTGGAAAAAAGTCGCTGATGTGGCTGTTCGTCTTTTACAGGGTTCAGTATTTATGTGTCAATGAAAATGTCTTTCGACTGCATAATATAGACCCGACCTGAAAATAGGAATGTTCCACTAAAATAGGGATAGTTGAGAGGTCTGCATGTGCATTTCATATGGCTTTGTTCTGGGGCTCTTTAAGTTTTCCATTTACAGACTTGTATTCTGTGATGTAATTATAGTAAGACCTCTTTCCTCAAGACTGCTGTTGTTGTTGTGTCCTTCAGCTTTTCCTAGTTAGGGGTCGCCACAGCGGAACTCCGGTCCGCTAATGATTGGCAGTAGATTTTTATGTGCCGAGTTGCCAGCTCTGACGCACAACCTTCAACAAAGGTACGCCCATTCATGCATGTCTCCACACAGAAGATGCTCTAGCTGAGAATCGAACAAGACAACGTCTTACTGTGAGGCGACAATGCTACCGCAGCACCACCCTCATAATTCTCTATGGATTGTCTGGATTCTGTCCTCCACTGCCTGAAATGCAGCTTTCTAAAATTTAATCCAAGTCTGGCGGTTTGCCCAGTAGGTTAAAGTAATAAGCTGCTACCTGTAGTCATGGGTTTGATTCTGTCAGCTTCCATCTACCTACTGTGTGACTCTGAGAAGGTTAGTTAATTAGATGGTGCTCTGTGGCAATTAGGAAACTGGGCTAGGTACCAAAATGGTTTCTTGGACCACACTGTAAGCTTACTAACTACATATGAGCAGAGTCTATGACAATGCATATTTCTCTGCGTCCTTCCAATGCTATGTTCAATTACCCCATGATTATTAATGTAGCAACTATTTGGAATTTGTAATAAAATTTAACAACTTTGTTGTGATCTGAGATGACCTGCTGCTGTGGCCAAACCCTTCTGTTATTACCTGAGGAATATCAAGCACCTTCATTGACCACATGACCTGAAGACAGGAGTGTATCCTTGCTCTCATTCAGATTTGACTACTTAAGTTCTCTATACCAAAGACTGTCTGTCTGGAGCTGTTCGAGAATTCTACAGGCATTATGCTGGCAGGAACTCTCCACTTCTATCATGATATGCATTTAATGATAGATCCCTAATGAATATTAGAGTATGTTATATTATCAATTACTGTTACAGTATTAATGTCTTAATCATAGTCTTCTCAGACATACATGGTTTGAGTCCTCCTGTCTGCACAAGATTCTGGTGCCTCCAAGCTGACATGGGCTCTCCAATCAACCTGTTTGTGGATGCAGTTGCTCCCAATAACCCTTTATAGACTCTAAAGCATCATTCCTTTATACTTCATGCCCATAGTTGCAGAACCTACTATTGCTTTGGCTATTGGGATTGCTCTTCTTTGGTGGGCTTTCATAAGATAGTTAAAATTGCTTTTAAGTACCTTTACATATTTTCCATTTGAATTATTTTTTGCTGACTTCTTCAATTTTGTTTCTTGGCTTTATGAATTTATGTTTTGTCAATTTCTTTTCAACATTGTACAATGTACGTATATTTACTTGTTAATAAATAACTGATTGATGGATAGATTCATGTATTAATTTATTATAGTTTGTTGGTAGAGTTAGTCCCACTAAGCCAGTGGCTTCTATTCAGTGGATACCCAAGGTGGTGTTCATACTGACTATGGGAAATTTGACCAGGGCACCAGATAAATTTCCCTGCTGCTTTTAGTAAGTGATTTTTTTTTTAAATTACTGACAGACTGGCTGACTGATTGACTCAGCTTACTGTCAGAGCATCTAGATGTACACATGCTGCGGGTGATCATGGGTCAGGGAGCCACAGCTTAGGATAGAGACGGAAGGACCGCAAGCTTGGCCCTGGATTTTTCATTTGTGGCCCAGTACCCTCCCTGCTACATCTTGGTTTTGTCAGTGAGAAATTATAAGATATCACTTTTAACACTTCACTGAGCTTAGGTTAACTTACTTTCATACATGGGTGACTATAAAGGCAAACAGTGGAAAAACATCTAGAAAAGCCTTACACAACTTTTTTCATATCCCAGCCCGCTCAGCTAACATGATGTCACAGGTATGTCTGATTCACTGTCATACATACCTTTCAATGATCTCTGCTCTGACTTTTACCTGCTGCCTTTATTGCTCCCTTACATACCAAACTTCTGCCTGCAAATGTCCCTTCCTGTTGGACTAGTAAGACGCCATGACATGCTCACGTATCTACCACCTCCATGACTTACTGGCAACATGGCATCTATCTTTTATGTTTTGCTGCAAATTCAACTTATTTTTTGTTATGATTGTTTTGTTGTCTCTTCAGCCATGGCACAGGCCAGATAGGTAAAGAATCTATGGACAAGTTCACTTTCCTAGTTAACAAATGTAATAAATATGTAATAAATTTAGGAGTTATGTACTTATTCGTCACAACTGGGTCCTTGGATCTGGGGATCTGATATTGGATCTGAACCGGCCATTCCAAAATACATTTGCCATCAATCTTGAACTCATTCCTCTCCCACAATGCCCTGCGGCTTCCCCACTACCTCACAACAAAGCAAAGCAAAAATAAGAGTGTAAGAACTAGAACAGCAACAACTATAACAACTACAACAACAATAACCAAGCTCTTGGTTGAAGCTCAAGACAGAGAATCAAAGAAATCAGAAGTCTTCTAGGAGCCCCTAGACTTCTTGGAAGGGGGAAGGTTGGGTGGGATGTGCGGAATAATGAATTAGGATAACACAGATGCCAAGTCATGGTAAGTACATAATTGTTGAGGAATGTTATCCATTTCATTATTCCTCACAACTGGGTCAGAGTCCTCAGATACATAATTACCCCAGGTGGCCTCTATAGAAGGATATGCCTGAACAAAATGGAGCCAAAGGATGCCCTATTTCTGGACATTATGTCCAGTTTGTAATGCGAAACAAAGGTTTGTGACTTCGACCATGTTGCCACAGCACATATGTCATCAATAGAAGTTCTAGCCACAAAGGCTGAAAAAGTAGACACTGATCTGGTAGAATGGGCCTTCCATGAATGGGGCAATTGCAGTCCCTTCATGGACTAAATGATAGAGATACAATTGGTGATCCATTTCACTAGAGTTACTTTTGACACTTGTTGACCTAACCGGTTGGGTGAAAAGGAAACAAACAATTACTCAGACTCCTTAAATTCCCTTGCCCTGTGCAAGTAGAAATGCAACTGCTTATGAACATCAAGGAGATGAATCATATATTCACCCTTGTTAGAGAAGGGGTCGATGTTCTGGTTTCATGCCCACATTGAGAATCTTTTTTATTTGCTACTGTAAACTTTTTTAATAGCACGTTTTTGAGAAGCAAGAATAATGATACGGATGGGAGATGCTAGCCTGGACTTTTGTAAAATCACTGGAATTGAAGAAACCAAGCGGTTAGTCTCACAGAACTTAGATTGTGGGTCTGTCTGATGACTGAAAGATCAGATCCTGTCTGGGATCCAGTATCCATGGTGGATACTTGGCATGAGACCGTAGGAAGGGAAACCGTACCTGATGAGGCCAGAACAGGGCTATGAGGATTAATGTGCTCCTGAACCTGCTGGCTTTCTGTAAGACTTTTGGTATCAATGGGATTGGTGGATAGGCATAGAGGAGACCCAGAGGCCAATCATATTTTAGAGCACCCCTGGGTGACTCCTTGGCTGGGGAGATCAGAGTGAAGTACTTGCTGTATTTGGTGTTCAGAGGAAATGCAAAGATGTTGCAGCAAGGTTGGCCCCATTTGTGAAATATTTGGTTTGCTACTGATTGATTCAGGGACCACTCTTGTGGGCTTAAAATGGTTCACTTAGTCTGTCTGCAAGAACGTTGGTCTCCCCAGGAATGTGCATTTCAACCAGAAAGGGTTCGAGGAGACCACCCATTCCCACAATCTCATGGCCTCTCTGCATAATGGGTAAGAGCAGGTTCTCCCCTGCTTGTTGATATACCAGACCACTGACATGTTGTCTGTATGAACTGCAATCGTTCCTAGAGGTAGACAGTCTTGAAAGGCTTACAACATTAGAAAGACTGCTCTCATCTCCAGAACATTGATCTGCAATTTGGTGTCCAGGGTGGACAACATGCCTTCCTCCAAAATGTCTCACCCCACCCCAATATGGAAGCATCCATGGTCACTATAGCTGATGGGGGGGTCTGCCTAGGAGAAGATCATCTGAGGACATTCATCATCAAAGATGCCATCTGCAAACTGCTGTCAATTTTATGGGAACAGTTAAAGGGTGACACAGAATGGACCGCTGGTGCCCATTGAAGTACTCACATATGAAACCATGCTAAGGGCATGAGAAGAATGGCAGATAACATGGAACTTGGGGATCTTAGAACAAGTCATGCTGGAGGAGAGGGTATAGCTAATAGAAGCTGAATTTGATATCTCAGAGATGACACTCGCTGCAATGGAAGGCTTGCTATCTGCATGAGTTCAGTTGTGTTCCTATGAATTCTATCACCCTCACAGGAGTCATATTCAATTTTGCCAGATTTATTGAGATCCCCAACTGATGGACGATATAAAGGAGATACTTTGTCAGCTGTTCCAGTTGATGCTTTGATTGTGCCATCAGGAGCAAATTGCCTAGGCATGGAAATACCTGGAATCCTTGCAGTCTCAGGTGAGATGCCACTACCAACATGCATCTGGTAAACACCCTGGAGGCTGTGGTGAGTCCAAAGGGTAGTGCTCTGAACTGGTAATGATTGGCTCCTAGCCAGAAGCACAGATGTCTCCTAGAGCACCTATCAATCTTTATGTGATAGTACACGTGCTGGCGATCTATGGAGCACATCCAATCATCCTTGCAGAGTAAGGGCAAGATGTACTGGATGGTCACCATGTGGAACTTTGACTTCTTGACAGACAAATTTAGGTTGCTCAGGTCCAATATAAGACACAGGTCCCTGTCTTTTTCGGCACCAAGAAGAAGCATGAATAAGTTCCACATCCTTGTTGCGCGATTGAGACCTGTTGGAGGATTCTTTTTCTTAGAATGTTTTGAATTTCATCCATGGTGTACTCCCTCTGACTGGGTGGAACATCAGGGAGTTTCTTTGCAGGAGGTGGGGGAGGAAGGAAAGGGGGAATAAAATAATCACTGGAAATTATGTTCAACATCCAGGCATCATTTGTTGATTTTGTTCAGGTGTCTAGGTGCAAGGATAGTCTGCTCCCACCTGCCTCCAGAGTAGGACAGTTGGGCATCACTTCAGGAGCACTAATAGAGCCTGTCAGAGAAAGTTTCCCTGATGCCCTATTTCTGTGGACCTCCTCTGCCACTCAGGTGGCGTCTTCCATTGAAGCCTCGTCCTCTGCCTCTGAATAGGGATTCATCATGAGCATCCGGAAAAGAACCCTGAGACTTTTTGAACCAATTCTTCTTCCCACTGCACTGGTTCCTGGAAAATGGCCTCTACAGGGGAGAAAACTTGATCCCTATAGTACAGAGGGTCTTCACCTCTTGCTTGCTGTGGCTGTGTATCCTTTACCACAGGTCCAAACAGTGAAGATCCATCAAAGGGGGCACTAGTAAAAGATGCCTTATAGGTTCATAGGTTGGTACTAGGCTATCCGCCCTAGGGCCTATACAAGCCTAGCCATAACAATTCCCTGGCTATTTCTTCCCACAGTATTTACCTCCATGGGTTCTTCAAAATGACAAAGACTCAACCAGGAATGTCTCCTTAGGGTTATATCTTTTCCCGGTGCTCAAAAGGTACCTTCCACAGTGTTGGAAGTCAACCTCATCAATGAGTTAGCTAAGGATGTGAAAGTTGACAATTGGGGTGAGACCTTACTGAAGTTCTCCTCTGACATACATTCAGACAAAGAACTGGTGACCTCCTTGACCAGATCTCTTTGAAGACATGTAAAATGTGCCAAGCAGTTTAGCTGTCTCAGTGAAAAAGTTGCTGAGGCATTTACATGTTTCCCATGTCTGTCCAAAGCCTGAGACTCCTTGTTCAGGGGTTGGACAGAGAAGCTCTGCTCCGCCAGCTCCTTCTTTGTGGCCGCAGACACAGTAATGGCATCAACCAGAATACCTTTACTCCAGTGGGGGCATTTGATGGAGGGCTCAAGAATTTGTCAGCACACTATGGAATAGGCTCCACAGCATCAGGTTCCTTTCAAGCCAGTGGGAGACCAGATCAATGAGCTCATCCACCGGTGGGGACACCCAGGATGTAGATGGGTCCCTCCTGAAAACCTCCAGAAACACCGATTCGTCAGAAGAAGGGGGTTGGGCAGACCATCCACCCTTGCTCCTCAGAATCTCCAGCATATTCCAGGAGATATCACTGGGTGGAGATCGAGGGGACCATTTTCCCCCATCGAGATGAGTGTCATCTGTCAAAGACTCCAAGGGGAGGTGACATGCTTCCTCTTGCATGTCCTCTTCCAGTGCACCTCCTCCAGGGGAGACTCAGGGGAGGACTCAGAAGAGGAGGGGGCTTCTGCCACAGTGGGAGGCTGGAGGATGTCCTGGATGGGCTAACCTTGGGCAGAATGAATGGGATCAAGGCTCTGACCAGATGAAGACCGCATAGGATCAGGAGAAAGAGGAGATGCATTTCCATGTCTGGAAAATGCCTTCTCTGCCACCTGGAAGACCGACAACCCTGGGGATCCATCTCCCCTTCTCATTGGAGCCGAAGCAGGAGGAGAAATGAAGGATGTTACCCTGGACTCACAGCCCCCAGACAACTTCAGACCTGTGCTGTCAAGGGCCAGTGGTCTGAGTGGTAGAGATGGAACTGACCATGTCAGCTGAGTCCACCCATCTGGAGCTGGCACTAACCTCTCTGATCTAAAACCCACTCAGATCTGTGACTACTGGAGCTGAGCCAGTCTGAAACACACTTCCAGAGTCGAGGAAAGCAGTATCCTTGGCTCTGATGACGTCTCCCTTGGGACTTCAGGATACTGGGGTTCTGAAGCAGACTGTTGGATCGGATGAATAATCGCCCGAAAAGTGTATGGGGACCTCACGGATCTGGGATGGGATGGACAGGGTAAGAGCCCCATCTCAATCTGAGCCTTGAGTAAGCTCCGCATCATCCTGTTCATGTTGGAGTGGGAGAGTCTAAAGGACCTAAAAGACACTGAGGAATGGGTAGACCTCACAGAGGAAACAGACTTCACTCACCTTGGTGTATGACAGAGGACACCAATCTTGATGAGGGAGAAGGGGTCCCCTCAGTCTCCGCCCAATGAAGACCAGCTCAGAGATGGTGAGCCCAAATGAAACAACCTTGGATGAATACATAAAGTTGTAATAGAGTTTAAGCAGAAATTATATAGAAAAAATATGGAAAAAAGGTAGTTAAATTACCACTTATCTTATTACTACCTTAGGATCAGCATAGATGTGTCTGTACAGGAAGGCAGTAAATGAGATCTGAGGTGTTGGGAAAGCCACAGGGTATTGTGAGAGTGGGAGGAGCTCAAGATTGGCAGCAACTGTCTTTTGGAATGGCCAGTTCAGATCTGATATCGGCTCCCAAGGGCCCATTTATGAGGAATAATGAAATGAACAACATTAAATCAATCTTTATCATTCCCTTCCCCCTTTTGCATCCTATTTGATTTCTGAAATATTTGAAGCTTGGGTAAACCCCTGCACAGTCGATAAGAGAGTGTCGAAGTCTACATCTTTCCCATTACAAACATTTATATTGTAGGTCCAACAATGTCCCCAACCTTCTGCCAGACCACCTTGTCCCCAAAATTCTTTAATCCACATTTGGACTTCTCATCAGAATGTCTAAATGTATACATATATGATGTACATCTGACCTTAGTTCTTTATTTTTCTGCTTTTTATCATCTGACCTTAGTTCTTTATTTTTCTACTTTTTATTTTCCTAAATATCTGAACCTGTTCCACCCAGCTGCCACCAGACAAGCAAGGTGAGCCAAACAGTTTGCCTTTTAATAAGAGGAAAAACTAATGTAAGTTCACTTTCAACCAAGACCATAAAACAATCAAATGCATCACACTAGGTATGCATTTTTGCCTTTGCAACTTGGCTCTTCCTCCTTATTGCTTTGAAGTCAATGGACCCTTGATCTTGTATTTGACTCTTCAGGTACTGCATGCCAGTGTCTTCATTTAACAATGCAAATATTTTTCTATATTCTTCTCAACCTACTTTCTCCTTGAAAGCAAGTGGGATATGCACACTTAAAGGCTACTATAACATTCCAATAAACGCTTTTACTTTTCTTGGTATCACTGGTATTCAATGCTCATTTGCACAGCAATATGGCTGCTCTCAGTTTCCTTTCATCATCTGCTTCTTACCTGTCCTTTGATCCTGTAGGAAACTAATTACCATGAGGCTGTAAAGGCATCCAAGTAATTATCTGAATCATTCCCTTGCTCTTCTTGTTCGCATCCTGATGTGGACTGTTGATTCGTATCAGTATCATAATCTTGTGTTTCTCACTCTGTTCCTGTACTTGGGGATTTAAAGTTGACCATCTCTTTTTTCCTGTACTTGATCTTTTTCTAGCCCTCACCCTTGCTTGCTTTTGTTCTACTAATGGGTGACCTGTTTTCAAGCAACTGGTCTTACTAGGGACTCTGTGACTGCCTGGGCTTGCTGAATGACTAATTCCTCAAAAGCTTTTTGGCTGTTTGCACTGCTTTCTGTAAAATAACTCTTGAGAATGAAACATATACATTTTTACATGCTGTGTCATTTTTCTGTGATGCTGTTTGCTCACATCTTTAATGTAAGGTCTTTGTTTTCCCCTGTACTAGTTTATAAATATTTAACCCAAGCAACCTTTAGAGTATGACCATATGCAGTTCATGCAGCCCCTTAAGACCATGGTCTTGAAGGCCTGTTTTTCCTTCTCTCCACCATTTATATTTATCCTGCTTTCATTATATCCCATTTATCTGCTGAAAGATTCATATTTTTATCTCACAATCTGTCGATACATTACTTCATCTGTTAATTTTTATACATGGTGCATAGCCTCCATAATTAAGTTTTTGTATACTCCTTCCTCTGCATGCCTGAGATATGTGGCAATATCTCACTTCAGCTAGGGTACTTACACTGTTACCATACTGCCTTGGTTAATAATGTGGCTCAGCTCCTGTACTGCTAGAGCTACACCTCCTTTAATCAAACATATTACTATTGTCTCCTTCTGTTGCTTAAATCCTGAACTGACAACATCAGGAGCCTCTGAATATCTTTTGAACCCAGCGCAGTCTTCTGTATAAATAACCGAGGAACTTCAAACCATTCACCAGTTGTACATGCTGCCACTGTATAACAAGACTGGGTCAGATCAGCAAGTTCTACCAACTTCAAACATGCATTTCCCAGAATTCACATATCTGCCACTACTGTTAGGCATCCATTTGGGTAGCCACAGTGTGATTTCCCAACCCATGTTTCTCTGAATAACAGCTGGTGCATTGGTCTTGGTCTTTAACTGAATGATAAACCTAAAGTTAACCTAAATGGCTTCGTAAGACTCAGGTGGGAACACAATGATAGCCAAATTCATGCTGTACATTTCAGTTGCATGTCCATTGCAAACAGCTAGCTCTTCTCCCTTTCAAAATGGGATACATGACCTGTAACTGACGCTCATTGCCATTTCAAAGTGCAGTACTATGAAAACCAACAACAATACAGCCTTAATTTGCATTCATATTCAGCTAACAAATTCCTCTCTAACCTTAATAATAAACTTTGCTCTTTTTACAGATTGAACAGTTTCCAAATGTTGTTTATATGGTTTTGTTATGCTATTGTATTACTAAAAGCATAGCCTGATGCTGCAAATAGCTTGAACTGATCCCCATCATAAAATACTTACACAACTTTAACTTACCATGTAAGGACAAAAAGATTAGTCTACACAGGTATTGTAAGATGTCTGTCCATTTAACTGCTTCAAAGAGTAAAAACAGTGTTTCCTGTGTGATTCCTTTTAAACAACTTAATAACAAGTGACCTAGGCCCATTTCTGCAGTAATCTGAAATGTAGTTTTACTAAACCATGCAACATTGACTTTTCACTGGGTACTTGAAACCTAAAATAATTAATTCTACCATTATTTCCATCTGCCTTATTCTTCGGCAGTCCAAAAGATAACCAAATCTGCTTTGCACATCTTTAGTGAAGTTCATCTCCGGTTATTTAGAAGTCTTGCCCAAATTATGTGCAATACTGAAAACCATGAAATAACACTGAAGTGTCTTATTGGTTTTCCTTAACTCATCCCCATAAGTCACAAGTCATTTCCAAATGCATTATTTGCTTGTTTTGGATAGCTACCAAATTATAAGGGTGGTACAATGGCACAGTGAGTAGCCCTGTTATTCTGCAGCATATTCTCTTGTTCATTTCTTGGCTGGGGTGCCTTCTGTGCAGTCTGTATGTCCTTCATATTTTCAACTGGAGTTTTCTCCAGGTATTTTTGTTTCCTGCCACCTGCAAATTGCAAATGGTAGGTGACTTGCTGACTATAAATTGTCGCTAGGTGTGTATGCAGTGCGAGTGTGATACTGAAGAAAAGCCCAGTAATCTACTGCCACTCCCTACTTGCCTAGTAAACTCTATGGTTGTTGACTGTCCACAAAGATAAATTCAAGTACAACAGCATTACTGGCAACACAGAACCAAATTCACCCTGTGCCTGACATCAGGTATCCCTTAAAGTACCATTAAAACACTTCTGAAATAAAATTTCAACTCTGGTTACAGGTAGATTACATTCACAACATTTATAAAGCTCTCTGTCCTTTTTGCAACTTAACTGACCAAGCTTAGTATGTGTAGCATGCCTTTCAGAATAATAATAATAATAATTTATAAAAAATGTAACTAATATTGTGAGGGACTTCTGGTGGCATGGCCATTGGGTGAAGACATGACTTATAGTGTTCTTGGGTCAACTGAATCATTTTGTGGCTGTTGGTTCATTTTTTTCATATCACAGAAAAATTAGCTGGTAAATGTTAAGGTAATATTGGAAACCTACAGGGTTGTCTCATTGTCTGTGAAAAAGGAAAAAATGGCTTATTTTAGTGCTTCTTTTGCCAAGATCAAAGTGGGAAACTCATAACGATTTATTTCAGGCTAGTGACATATTGGATATGGCTCAGTTTATTGTGTTCATTAACAAGCTTACAATTTCATTGGATTAATTTTACTGCACATACAAGTTCTAGTTATGCATTAAAGCAATGATCTGTGTTGTAGCAGATCATACGGCACAGCTTGAGTCCACTACTGTGACCTTTATCTAGAAGAAATGGAGCTTCAAGTTACATTTTTATACGTTCATAGGGTAATAGGTGTTAACTGGGGGGGGGGGGGTTCTATATTACAATGTCACACTCACAGGCGTCCGAATGTTGTAATATCGAACCCAAATGTTCGAAACACGAAAATAGCAAAGCCATGGAACACCGATTTTTTTCCCAGGGAAAAAAATCAGTGGGCCGTTTTCACGGCTTTGCTATTTCCTCCACTGTGGTGCAATCTTGGCGTTGGCATATTTAAGTGGGGGGGTGGGGGGACAGGCCCCCCCACATTAGTTAAGTTTAAAGTGTACGTTTTTTTTTTTTTTTTTGTACCAGAACAGTGATTTTTTCCCCTGGGAAAAAAATTGCTGTTCTGTGTTTTCGTACTTTTTGGGTTTCTAACTTAACAGTTCGATATTACATCATTCGAACTCCTATGAGTTTGACGATGTAATATAGACCCAACTAGGGTAACGATCATAAGGGCCTTTTAAAGCCTAGCCATGCATCCCAAGTCTCTGACAAGTTATGATACCCTTGATAAGTGTAAGAAGAGGCTTAGAGATGAAACATTTACAAGCATGGGCCTGGGAGATGAACCATTTACAGGTTACCTGCGTCCCTTAGAGACATAGGTGCCAAACCAGGGATGAATTTCCTATTCCCCATCCAACAAGTTGCACTTGAATTGGGTTAGTGAGGAACTCTGCTTCATATGGTTGGGGGAGCCTGTTCCATAGATTGGTTAGTCTCTCTAGGATACATACTTTTGCCTCCAGCAGGTCCTATGTACATCACAGGCAATGTTTATCTTTAGAACGGGTAATTCTGGTGCTGTTTGTTTTGTGGATATGCAGGAGGTCCATCAGAGTGGGGTCTGACAATGGCCTGAATGCAAGGCATAGATCTTCCCTCAAAAGCTTGTAGAAGACAGAATACAGGGATAGGGCCTTGAGGTGATCTGCGTAGGACATTTTACTTATGCCCTGTATTCTTTTAGTGAAAAACCTCTGTGGACATTCTAATTATTATATATGCCTGGTTAGGTACATACCAAATGGTGCATTGTACTCAGTGATAGGTCTGATGAATGCTGAATACAGTGGAACAATGGCTTCCTTGGATTTAGATGCCATAACTTTGTTTATAAGCTGCGCATCATAGAGTGATTTCCTCACTACTGTAGACACATGATGGTCAAAGGCTAGATTACTGTCTACATGTGTGTGTCCTTAAATCCCTGACTACTAGGTCAAGTCTAAGGGGTGGTTGTCAATATGATAGTAACCAAGGGTGGATGACTTCCAGAAGGATACTATTATGCCTTTCTTGGCATTTAGTTTTAGTCCATGACTCTGACACCAGTTGTTTGTCTGTGTCACCCCTTCCTGGAGAACATTTGTGCCAGTGTGGGATTCAATGGCGGCTCCTAGTTTGCAATCATCTGCAGATTTAGTCAGCCAGAGACCACTAACACTGGCCTTGACTACAGAGAAGTAAAAGCCAAAAAGGGTCAGTCCAAGGACCAATCCCTGAGGGAGTCCATTTGTGACTGGCGTCTTTGTAGAAGTGGACTTCCCAGTTCTAACTTCCTGGGTCCTGTCTGTTAGCCAGCTGGCTATCCGCCAGGTGACATACAGGTTTCAGCTAACCACTTGAGTTTGTCAACAATGCCCGAGTAGGGTATTTTGTCAAATGCCTTGGCCAGGTCAATGTAGGCAGTGTGAACCATTTTGCCCTCATCCATTGCTTTGTTGACCTTCTCAAAGAAATCCACCCGGTTCTGTAGGCATGGCTTGCCCTTGATGAAACCAAACTGGGTTAGGTCCAGTGTCTGGAGGTTTACTATATCACTATTGATCATTTCCATGGCTTTACATGTAAGACTAGTGAAACTTATGGGTCTGTAGATGGCCCACCTTTGTGCAGAGGGATGAGTGTTGCTGCTCTCCATTCATGAGGCACAAAACCTGTTTGGAGGCTACAGTTAAATAGCAATTCCAGAGGGCCTGATTGTTTCATGCTATTTAGAAGGCATCCTGGGATATTGTCTGGCCTCATTGATGCAGTGTTCTTGGTGTTAGAGAGAGCATTAAGACCTTGTTCCCTAGTGATATCAGTGGGAGTTATATTTGATGGTATTTTCTGAGGGAAGGTTGAGTGGGAGAGAGGGGTAAAGTTGGATCTGACTTTATCGGCCAGGAGGTTTGCTATATCTTCTGGCTCAGTATAGGTGGCTCCACTTACAATGAGTTGTACACACAATTGTGTACTGCCTTTGAGGTTGCAGACATAGCTAAAGAATGCCTTGTGGCTGTCCTTAGCCTGGGAGGCCAAATTTCCCTAAAATTTGGCTGTGGTAGACTTTATTTGTCTTCTGAGTCGTTTGTTTAGTTTGATGAGAGTACCTTTATCCTGCTGGGTGCTGCACCTCCTAATTTCTGCCTGATTTTCTTCTATTATACAGCCTACTGATGTTGTGATTCCACCAGGGTTGCTTGTGTTTTGAGTTAATTATGTACTTCTTCTTGGTGGGTACAGCTGCCTCTATGCAGCTATTAACATGCTTGTACAAGGTTTCTGTGAACAGTTCTGCACAGGCAGCAGTGTTCTCAGGGTTTATGGGGGCTTGAAATTTTGCCAGGTTATCACTTAATAGCAGAAAGTTAGCCTTAGAGTAGTTCCTGAATATTCCAGGTTTAGCTGGGGATCCAGGTTTTATTTTTACTTCAAAGGAGACCATTTTGTGGTCTAACATTACAGTAGGGGGTGTGCAGCACTCTCCCATATTAGTGAGGACCAGATCCAGTATGGTTGCACCCCTGCTTGGTGTATTGACAATGTGGTCCTGGGAGTTTGTGTTTACAAAATCCAGGAATCTCTGTGCCTGTAAGTTTGGTGTCATATAGGACTCCCAGCTAATAGTGGGGTAATTAAAGTCGCCCATGAATATGGTATTGGATTGGGTGGTGAGCATTTCCACTAAGTTTAAATAGATTGTATGGGTTTCCTGGCTCATAGAGGGGGACATATAGCTTGCAAGGAAGTGGTACTGGATTTTGCCTATGGTGATTTGAACATGAAGCCGCTCAAGTACATTGTCGCATTTGACCAGCCTTGAGGCATATTTATTTTTGATGTAAATCAAGATACCTCCACCTTTAGTCTCTGTCTGTGTAGTAGCTGGTCTAAATGTGTATAAGGCATTATAACCTTGCACTGTTGGTGTGCTCTCCACGGCTTTAAACCATGTCTCAGTGACCACACAGATGTCAGCATTCTCTAGAGTGGAGAGAGCTTTTAGGGAATGGAGTTTTTTGCTTTAGACTCGTAGCATTGAGCAGTAATAACTTAAGATTTTCTTGGTTTTGATTTGCTATGTTGGAAGTACGTTCAGTCTGCCATTGATTAAAGAAGCATTATGGGGAAGACAATGTTTTAGCTAATATTCAAAGCCTAGAGGGGAGAGGTGCAGACCATCCCTGGAAAAGCAGCATGGTCTGTTGACCATCTCCTTCCATGCTGACAAATATTGCACCCCCTCAGAATAACACCAGAAACTAATCCGATTATTAAAGTAATTCATCTTTTTTTCATATTGTGGCATCATCCTTGGAGAAGGTAAAGTGATGCTTATTGCTAGGCTCATACCAGCTTGGGACACATATTCCGAGAGCTCCCATGATGTCTCTCTTTATATAGTCTACAGAGGTATGTCTCAGGTCATTTACTCCCACATGGACTATAACTGAGTAATACTGGTACTTGTAGTCCAATGACCTGAGTGCATGTGTAATGTGGTGGATCCTAGCCCCTGATAAGCAACTGACTGTGACTTTCTCCTTACTCAGCCTGATGAGAGGGACATCAGTGTGTCTCATGATAGTGTCTCCAATGACCAGAATGCTGGTGGCTTGCCTTAAGGGCTTAGAAGTAGAGGTCCCATGAGATGTGGCTCTATGTGTTGATGTGGGTGTTGTTTTGAAAGAGTGCGTTTGGGGCTGCTGAGTGTATTTGTTATGTGCACTTCATCTGGGAGGTCTTTGGGGTTTAGGAAGGTTACATTTAAGTGCCTCAACATATGTAGGCCTATATGTCTGTTTTGAATTGTGTGTGATGGCTGCAGAGTGTGTACTACTAACAACTTTATTGACATTAGAAGTACTTTTATTATGTGAGAACTTTGCCTCCAGTGACACTTCCTTGATTTACTAATCCTCCGTGCAGGACTAGCTTAGCCCTGCATGGAGGCAGCCATTTAGGAGCAGGACGGCAGTGCACCATGCATAGTAATGAGGCGCGCAGCCTGAGCTCCTAGTCTTACATGGAGTGTGTAAGAGTGCAAGGGGTGTGTCTGAGAGCAGAGCTCTCAGAATATACATGCCCCACAATGAAGAACAGCAGAAAGGGGTCAGAAGTGAGCGAGACCGCTCACAGGTGTCCGCATATCCCCACCAACAGCCCCCTTGTGTACAACAGCAACATTATACATAAATTAAATGAACAAACCCTTTACTTTTTTTTTTTTATAAAAATCCCATGAAAGCTAACCGTAGGTGAGTGGGTGTGCCCATCGCTTAGCTATGGCTAATGCAGCTTAAATGGCTGAAGAGGATAACAAGGAAGATATATGCAAATGAAGCAGCATTGCAATAGTGTAGTGGGCAGTGCATTCACCTTACGAGCAGGCATTCCTGGTTCGAGTCCCACTGCAATACATTCTATTTTCCATGACAAAGAGCATTATGATCAATATTTATGTTGCAAAACCCACTAAATAACATATATTTATGAAGTGGAGTACTGCAGTAAATGCACATGTGAGGTGTCAGTGTCATAATGAATAAAGCACTAGTAAGCAGGTTTAAGCACCAATAAGCAGTAGTAAACATATTTAAGCACTAGTAAGTGAGTTTAACCCCGTTTGCACAGGGGTAAGCAATGTGCACACAGGTTAAGCAATTTTAAAGCTAACTCTCTGTAAGCATATGTATCATATGCTTACCCTCACGCAAACTCGAGCAAACACGCTTACAAATGCTCAAAAGTGCCTTAATCACTCTGTATCCAGCGGCCATTGTTCTGGCCATCAACAAAATAAACAACCATGCAACTCTCAAACCCTGGACCCTATACACCATAGTCACAGTAGTTAACCACCAAGCCATCACAGAAGTACAGAAGAATGAGGTATCAGCAAACAAGTCTTCACCATAGTAAAACCAAACTGAATCTGTGAAAGGAATCAGTATACAGTCATATATGCCTTAACTCACTACATAACATAAATATGTGAACCGGAGTACAGCAGTAAGGCCAGAAGTCAGGTGTAATTGTAATAGAGTGTTGAAGTCCCCAATAAAACACAAGGACCCCATACAGTATACGTACATATAAATCATGGATCATACATATAAGATGTAATGAATAATAGCTCAATGCCAAAAAGGAATTATAATGCAAAATCTAATGTAAGCAATGCTAAGTACCGCACAGGCCAGCGTAGGAGGTGTAAGCAATGAGTAGGCCAGTGTTATATCCCTTTAAATAATGCTAACCCTAGGTAAGCAGGTTTGCCCATAGCTTGGCCTTTTCAAAACCAGCCAATCACGGAAAAGTGCGGGAAATTGGCCCTACTTAAACCCAAAAGGTGGGAATACATCTCATAGATAGTTGTAGCTTCCCCTTGCAAGCACAATGGCAGTAAGGGGAGAATGTGTGCACTTTCGGGTGCAGCGCTGGTGCATCCAGGAGTCCAAGGTCATGGCAGGACTCCTTGTCAAAGACCATGATCAGAGACTGCTGCAGGGCCAGTACCAGGGCTCCCAATATAAGGTGGAGGCCTGGGACCATCTTGCCCGCGACCTCACCAGTGCCAGTGGCATACCCCGAACTGGTGAGCAGGTCAGTCATCACTATGCTGACCTGAAGCAGTGTAAGGGGGACCTCTTGGAGGAGTGGCTTCAAGAGGCTAGAGCAGCAAGATATGTTCCAGTTGTGTGTAAGTATCACCCCACTATGTGTGTAATAATTGCCAGCTCAGGTATATCATGGATAGGTATGGCTAAATATTCCTCTAATGTTCCCCAAAGCTGCAATGGAGCGGGCCGCGAACCAGGAGGCCCATGTCAGTCGCCTGGTGAGGTTGCGATGCGAGGCAGGTCAGTAATACTCATGCAGTTACTGTCATAGGAAATACAATTAAATGCAATAGTAAATTAATTGCCTGTATAAAACCTGTATAGTTCAAGGCAAGTACTGCATACATTAGAGGTTATGACAGGAAGTGTCTCATATCGTTTGTATGTCAATAAAAGTGTAATGGCCTGACAATAAAGGTCTAACTGCTTGACTGCACGAGTATACTCTGGTATCATATGGTAATGTGGATTAGCCATCATGTAATAGTACTGTAGTATTAAGCACTGTTACCCACACTGTGCACCATAAATTGAGTGTGTAGGAATGCCTGTATATGACAGGTGTAATCCCCAGAGGCCATTTAGTACAACTGAGAGACACATAGACAGAAAACAGGGAAAATGCAGGCAACAAAACCCGAATAGCACATGCAACTGAGATGTGAACTGTTATTTTTTAGCACACACAGCCATGGTTCGAATTCTGCCAGTGGTAGTACTCTGCATACAGAATCATACCCCACAATTGTACAGAAATGTCCAGAATGTCCAGTAAAGTGGCCCATATCTGTTGCCTATCAACCTATCCCCCTGGGAAATCAGTGGAATGATCCCAGATGTATAGGCAGCAAACAGGAAATATAGCTGATTGACACACATCTATGAGAACAAAGCTGGCACACTAGCAACTCCACAATACCATATGAGACTAAGAATCCACGTATGTCCCATTTACACCCCAACTTGTCAAGCGTGGTCAGAGTGTGTACAGTAACAGAGTGTGATGTATGTGCATAATAGTAATGTGGAATCTGGTACTGTGTGTGGGAACATTCAGGTAGTGCTAATAAACATTTTTGCCACAGGTCTGTCAGATACCAACACTGTGCCCAGAAATACAAGAATGGTACCCAGTACTGGTACTGTTTACATTGGTATTGTATGGCAGTGCGACTGATGCAGTTGCTCTGAATAATGAGGTATAAAACATCACTGTCGCCCACACTGTCCTACAACATATAACTGTCTAGGAAATCTGCATAAGAGTGTTGTAATGCAAGGCCAGATTGCAAAAGCACAGGGGATTAATAAGACAGAAAGCAGATAGGAGATATACAGCAATATCTCTATAGCAGACAGAACTATGATGGACAATGTTTAAGTTGTAGCAGACACAGCCATGGTCTGAATCCTGAGAGTGGATGATGGCTGCATACAGAATCATACCCCACAGCTGTACAGATGAGGCCAGAATATCCAGTATATGGGCCCATATCTGCTGCCTGTCCCCCTGGGAAGTCTGTGTGATGATCCCAGATGTATAGCCAGCAAACAGGGAATACAAGTGATTATGATTATCAACCATCATGAGAACACACCTGTCACTGTAGCAACCCCCAAAACTGTTAGGAGAGTAATATTTCAAGTATGTCCTATCTACACTCCCATGTTGTCAAGCTTTGACCAGAGTGTGTACAGTAACAGAGTGAGATGTATGTGCATAATACTAATGTGTAATCTGGAAGTTTGTGTGGCAACAGTCAGGTAGTGCTAACAAACATTGCTCCCACAGGTACGTCGGATACGAACACTGTGCTGAGAAATACAGACCATTATAACCTGTACTGGTACTGTTCACTCTGGTATTGTAGGGAATTGTGAGTGTTGCAGTTTCTCTAAATAATAAAGTATCACTGATCATTGTCACCCACACTGTGCTACAGAATATAACTGTGTAGGAAAGCATGTATATGTGTGTGTCAGGTCACTAAAGGTGTAAGAGGGCAATATTCTAGATATGTCCCAGTACACCAGCATGTGGTCAACACATGGCCAGAGTCTGTGCAGAAAGAGTTGGATAGCTCTGTGCACAACATCAACCCGGAATCTGGGAGTATGTTTAGAAACAGTTAGCTAGTGTTAGCAAAATTCCCTCCACAGGTATACCAGGTAAGAGGTGTATACTGCAGGTAAAACCAGATCATGTGTAATGATGATGGCAGCCATATCACTGTCCAAACTAAGGCTATAGGGTAGGGTAGTAAGGCTTGTATGGTACAGACAACAGCACTAACTAGGAAAGTAATGTGGACTGCAGGAATATACTAGTTGTTAATTGACATCTTTCTCCCCCCCCCACCATATCTCCAACAATAATCAACATACCCACCCCAACTGGTATGTAATGTCACCTATGTTCTGATACTGTCCAATTGTTTGATAAATAGCACATGCATGTGCTATATTGAATTATTCCAACATTGGTCCCATATATGCATGTGTTCTGTTTGCTATGCAACTGTTACGTATCTGGTGACTGGGTTAGTGGGAATATCTATGTATGCTGTTATACCTAACCCTGGAATTTGTTGACTATTACAAACCCACATATGGTGATGAAATCTAAACACTATAGCACACTTGGGAAGGCCGGTCCCAGCGGACCCACCTGTCCCACCTCACCTGGCTGTGGCACCAGGCACCAGCATGTCTGGGGCCCAACCCAGGACCTCCTTGTCCGTTGGTCCTGCACCACCTTTGGGTGGAACCACCTCAGGGGATGGGGCTCACCCCCCTCAGAAGTGGGGGCAGACAGGCACCTGGTCGCCAGGTCGGGGTCGTGGTGCATAGAGAGATCAACCAGCAGTGATCTTCTACACCAGCTCAAGGGCCGCACATCATGATTAGAGAGTCAGCCTGGCTCTGTGACTCAGCCCCCAGCACAGCCACCTTCGGGGCTGTGAAGGTGCAGTGGTGACTGCCCATGCGTGGGGACCTAGGTCCCACTGTTTCCACTACTGGGCTCATGGGCTTCCGATTTCCCAACACCCCTCCCCATTAAGGTGTTTACCCCCCACGTGTCATATACCGCCCCTGTATGCATCTTGTTTGTCTTGTCTGTTAACCTACCTCCCCAAATATACCTACTACCCCTCTTCAACATCCCACTCTCACCCCAAAAAAAAGGGCACTCTGTTCCCACAAAAAAATCTTGCCCCATACATAGCTGTTAATTTCACACTGGACACATGTAATCAGGTCTAACTGGTATCACAACTTATTTTTGTTGTCCTCACCCCCTCCCAGGGGTTTGAGTGTCCAAATCTACCTCAAAGTCAGTGTATATGCGCAGTTGTTGCTGTAGAAGACTTGGGCAGCTATGGACCTTCCCTACACCATTCCTACATATCCCTGGCTGTTTTCCCTACTGTCTTTCCCTCTTTGTGCCCCTTTGTTTCGCCACTTTTCTATCAACCCCTTTTTCTTTTCTTTTATAGAAATTAGCATGGGAGTAAGCTGGAGTAAGCACTTGTAAATGGGTTTAAGCCTGTTTGCACAGGGGTAAGCAATGCCTACACAGGTTAAGCAATTTAGAAGCTGAGTATAAGAAACTGTAACCAGACGTTAGCACTGCTTACCTCCACGCAAACCCACTTACAACTGCTTTAAAGTGCCTTAATCACTCGGTATCCAATGACCCGTGTTCTGCCCAGCAACAAAATCAACAACCTCTGCAAGGCTCAAACACAGGACCTTGCACACCATAGACAAAGTGATTTACCACTAAGCCATGTCAGATACACATAACCCTGATGTTTTCAAAAACATATCATCCAGCCCAGTCATTCAACAGTACAGAGAATGTATTCCAACATTTAGATGTATGTGTGTGTGTAAATATATTAATATCTAAACAGATGCAACATATCTATATATGTAGATGTATATATCTATAGAAATATATACATATATATATATAAATATATATGAACATATAAACATGCAAATGCCTACATCTATAGATATGTACATCTACATCTATACATCTAAATATATATGGCAGGTTATATATATGTCAGCAGATATATATATATATATATATATATATATATATGTATATACGGACATACATCTGTAGATAACAATGGGGAAATAAAAACATATATGTCCACATGCAACGTTAATGGGGTTGAGAGGCCCCAAACAATATATGTCTTGTATGAATAGGTATACCCCCCCACAGTCAAACACGCCCCCCCCTGCAATACACTACCAAGTGTTGCAGATCCCATAACCAGGACCAGACATGACATGGGCATCCCTAGGATACATATACACAGGCACATATATGTAGATACAGATATACAGATATATATATATATATATATATATATATATATATATATATATATAGCTATATATGTAACTACACATACACACGCAGATACATGTACAGTAAGTTACATATGCACACAATATGGAACAGCCACTATTCCTATAGTTACCACTTTACCAACTGGAGACTGTATGAGCCACCCATACAAATGACATTCATTGCCTGCAACATATACCCACAGAGATATCAAAGGATATAACACCACAAACAGGTGTCCATAAATGGGAAAGCTTTATTTGTGTATTATTACAGTTGTATATGCCATGTCATACAGCTGTTTAGACATGGACATCCATATAAACTGAGTAATGCAACTGTGAAACAGTTATACTAATACAGCAGTCTGTAAAGGTTAACAAATGTTGCTGTCCAGGCCAAGGCCATCAAGTAGTACAATAGTAAAGCCAGACTGGGCCACTGGATACCAAACAATCAACAGTAAGTAATGCAGATGTATAGTTCAACAGCCTCTATCTACACTCTGTAGACAATCCCTAGGGGGTAAAGACCTCAGTTGACACACTGGGATGTAACTGTTACATAACAAGGTACAACTGACACCATCACAAGCACACTGACAAACAGGACAGTCTGTATGGCAGGGCGCAGTAGGCCTGCATTTAACCAAGGTGGATTGTATGGTAATGTACATCCATATACCTTAAAGCAGCTCACCCCTGATGGTCTTCAGGACTTTGGGCTTTCAGGATTCTGTAACTCTCCCATATACATATATGTATATATAGATATATGTATACATAGATATATGTATATGTATATATAGATATATGTATACATAGCTATATATGTATGCACATCCTATGTGTACAGATATGCCTAGTTATGTTGGTATATATGTAAATATCAATAACTATATGTGCACACATATCTATTCTGATATACCTACTACTGTCAAAATATATGTAGATATCAATACGTATATGTGCATATGTATCTCCATCTGTATATGTGTAGGCATATATTGCTCTGTATATGTATATAGCTGGGTGTTTCTTTGCATATCTATGTACATATACATATCCATCTATGTATGTCGATATGTATATCTGTATGTCTATATAGATATCTGGATAAGTATATGTACATCTATCATCACCATATGTCCTGAACATGGAGTGTAGCCCTACCTCAGCCCCTGTAGTCCCAACTTCGTAGTGCAAGGGGATGTCAGGTATGTATAGCAGGTATACTTGTAGAGTATTGCTACTGTAATAGGGATTGTCTTCACAGACATGGTGTGTGTGGGAGGTCACATCTGCTTTTAACATGTGCGCCATTGGCTACTGACAGACATCCTAAGGACATCACAGTATAGTACCACTGCTAGCATGTAATGCTCCTGTGGACTACAGCAGGGATAATGGCCAATATATGTGGACAGTCTGACACACTCTGGACAGTCCAGCGGTATACACCTAACCCTTAGTGCAAGACATGTGGACCAATCCTGACAATGTGGATGTTAACAGCCATGTAGATGGGTATAACACGTAACTACTGGTATACATTTGCCCCCATAGGTTATGCATTCACACATCCTTGTCTGTCCTGCCACATAATAACCGCTGGTAAGAAGGTGCCATGGCCACATGCCACCCACTAGATATTGACATATATCTGTACAGCATCTCACTGCTCTGTCTGACATACATGACTGTTATGGTGGCCCGGCAGCAGTACATCTGGCAAGTAACTGGACATTACATCTCACTGGGTAAGTACACTAAGCTGCAAGGCATGTAACAAAGCACTGTGCAGGCTGCAGGCAGACCAGCTCAACACTGGCCTACATTTCCTATGGGGGAATGCACATGTACCTGCACACAGATAGCAGGCTCTACAGGCATGCCACAGCACAGATTAACATACACCTGTGTTTAAGTGCATCACCACAACCAATGTGAACACAACCACAGCTACATATGGCATGCTAGCATATTGTTACAGTATATGGACTACCTGTTCAACACCAACCTCATATGTGCCACCCACACACTAACCCTACATCTACTGAGCCGCTACACAGTGTGGTTCACTGCCTGTCTGTGGCATGGGACATGTGCGAGTATGGACCTACAAAACTGTAAGCCGATAGGGTAACATACAGTGGAGTAGCATGTAACATCAGATAGAACAGGACCAAGAACACTGACATCTACCACAGTCTGTACACAAGCCAAGCTTACTGCAATCAGTAGTCCGGTGCGCACTCCGGTAAATGCCAAGCAATAAAAAGTTAAAAACGATCTCACTGTACAGAATCCAAGTCACAAAGTGTAAAGCGCTTTTTGTTAGGAAACACTTCTCCTAACTTTCGTTAGGAAACACTTGCAGTGTACGCTCGTCTTGTCTTGTGCCTATTAGTTTTTGGACATTTTTAGTAAACATGGCTCCTTGTCACAGTCACCCTCTTCCACACATCTATGTACATCTCCCTCTGGCTTATTATAGTGTGTTGTCCTTAGATATATGTCTGTATTCCTGTCCACTGTGTGTGCAAAGCATGTGTGGTACATACTGAGGGGGGTGTCTGCACTAACATCTGTGACTGCCAGATATGTCTGGTCCACTGGTGTTTGCAGACATGGCCTTCATGTGTTTAAGTGTGTGAGCATGCCCAGTATGCCCTTCTGTACTGAATGTGTGGATGGAGTCCAGGTAGTTTGTACTGCAGTGCTGACCTTTGTGTTGTACACTTACAGGTAGCATACTGTTTCTGCAGGGTATCTGTCGATCATTTGGCATTTGCTGTTACTACATTTCTACATAGGATGGGGGGGGCACACCTGACTATTTCTACATTTCTACACAGGATTGTGGGGGCACACCTGACTGTTACTACATTTCTACGTAGGATGGGGGGCACACCTGACACTTGTACACATTTGCTATGACTGTACTGGTATGTCAGGTACTCCATTTCAATCTGTATTCTTACTATCATGCTGACTAGAGGCATATCAGTGTACTACAGATCTTAGCTTTGATTTACCTACATATTAGTTTCTGACTTCCTACCCTTCAGAACTAACATCCCACTGCCTGACCTGCTGTAGTCTGTCTGTGTAGGCCTGGGGAGGAGGTTACCCATAGGCATCATTCAGAGGCCATAGCACATCCTTTGTTTGTGTTTGTCTACAACTGTCCTGCTGGCTGTGACTGTTGCTGGATATGTGACCCCCCCCCCTGACTGGCATGTGTGAGTCACTTACCTTGTGGGTGTCCCAGTATTGAGGGTGGTGCTGCAGGGCTGCCAATGTCAGATGCACATAGTACACTCCCTACAAATGGTTGAGCACAGGTAGTGTAATGTTTGGCATCCCTTTTTCTGTAAGTGAGAGTCAGAAAGAAGTGTTATTCCCTGGGTCCTTCCTGTGTCAGTGTATGTGCTATGCGTTGCCTCTTTGACAAGGGCAGGGCATACTGGGCATGCCTCCTTCTGCCTACTGGGGCAGGCTCAGGTTGTTCCTCCTCCGAGTCACTCTGTGCCTGTGCAGGCCTTGGCAATGGTGGGGGGCCATGTGGCCCTGCCCCATGCTGTTCCTGCTGCAGCTGTTTCAGCAGAATCATATTGTGTAGCATGGCACATATGAGGACAATTTGGGTACATGTAGTTGATGAGTACTGCAAGGCTCCACCGAATGTGTCCAGGCACCAGAACCGTGACTTCAGCATCCCATTCACACGCTCGACTATAATTCTGGTCTGTGCGTGTGCCTCATTATGGACTTTTTTTTCATGTGTCTGTGCATTTCTGATGGGTGTCATCAGCCACGGCTCCAGTGCGTATCCAGCATCCCCCTCTAGGTGACCATGAGGGATGTCCCCATTAGCAAATCTCTGGTACAGCTGTGTCAGATGCCAGATGTGGGAATCATGATAGCTTCCAGGGCAGCCAACATACATATTCATTATTATGCCCTGGGCATCGCACATGACCTGGCAGTTGATGGAGGGGAAGCTCTTGCGGTTTATGTAGACCCTACCCCGCTCACCGGGTAGTGCTTTGATGCATATGTGCGTGCAGTCTATAGCACCCACTAACTCAGGGTATTCTGCTATTTGGTAGAACAGTTGCATATTGCTGGCCAACGCCTCACGAGTGTTGGGGAAATATACATGCTCACTGACATGTGCTGACATGGCATCCAGGAACTGGTGGAGTACCTTGGATGCTGATGCCCGTGAGATCCCCATCATATCCCCAGTTGGCCTTTGGAAGGTACCTGTATCCACTGGGATGGGTTCCCCTCTGTTAGTTCTGTGTGTGAGGCATGGCCGTCACAGCTCAACAATTTGCTGTAGGAGGTCCCTGTCCACCCTATAGCGCTTCACTATCTCCAGCTCATGTAGCCCCTGGTAGGTTACCCTGGGTCTGTACACTCTTCTCCGTTTCCTCACTGTGGGTTGGTCGATAGCATTCACATCCTCACCACCCTCAACCTCTTCCACAACCTGTTGTATGATAGCTATTGCAGCCCCTATCATTTTGCTGTTGTGAGTGTTAAAAGTTTCCCGCTTGTTTACACCAGTGGTGTACACTGTGGGAAAAACCAGAGGGGAAGGTGTTTGCATAGTTTATACTAGTGTTCTGGGCTGGGCTGGTCTGCTGCCTCTGTAATTGGCTGATTCTGATACATTTCACCTGCCAGCTATGCTAGTTCTCCTAGATTACCTTCCTACTGCTGTTTTCCCTTCCCATTGCCTTCCTGTTTAAGCCCAGGGGTGCGCCGCGTAAACAGAGTGCTCAAATGTGCACAGAATTGCTATTTTTTGGTTTAACTTTTGTTTTAAACCTTTAAAACTTGGTGCGCGGCACGCACACCAGCTTAGGCAATGTACAGAGTGCTAGGCAGAGTAAGACACACCCCCTTGCTTAGCTGTGCTGAGCTAGAAGCAAACCTGGGCCACAGGGCTCCAATCTGCTTACAGTATGCCTGACACACACCCCCATGATGTCAGCTAACTCCTAGGCTTGTACCAAGCTATTCCTACTTTTACACTTTTGGGACCTGACTAGCATGCTGGGGAAAACCGGGATTCACTATCGTTCCCCTCATTTGCATAGGATTGCCTGCTAATGCATAGTTTCATGTCTCACACTGAGCCTTCCCCCTTAGCAACCACTACTCTCTGGCCATGCTGTCTTCTGCCTGCCATTAACTTGCATGGCAGAATAGTGATTTTAGTTAGAATGCTTATTTTAGGTTTGTTATTTTGTTATTTTCCCCCCAATCCCATTTGCGTCACTGCCCTACGCTTAAACAGCCAAGATCGGCTAAAAAAAATAAATAAAAGTTGATTTTTTTTATTTTTTTTATGATGTTTGCAATGCCAGTGGCCTTATACTTGGCCATTGGCATGCTTCCTGACTGATATGCAGCCTTTATTTGAAGCTGACACGGCTCTGTTTTGGATTTTGCAGAAATGTACTCGGTTACTAACCGAGTACATTTCTGCAGATTGCACTAGTCCTGCATGGCCATTTGCAAGCTTCCTGGATCGCAAATTCACCTCATTTGCATGGATTTCTCCTGCAAATGGGGGAATTTGCATACTGGGGCTTAGTCCATGCAGGACTAGTGCAGGAGCGCTCATGCATGCCCCTGCAGGCTGTTCCTGGATCACACGACAGACATATTGCCTGCTAGAGCTCCTGTACTGATCCTACAAGCCGTGCAAGGCATACAGAATCCGGGGGACTGTGTAAATACATCTCTCACATACCATATCAGTTTCTTTGAGAATTAACTAGTTGTCTGTAAAAATGAGGCAATTTCTGCATTGCCTCAATGCCCATATTCACCAAGCTAGTAATAGTGATAGTAGGAAGGTTCATATCCATGGCAATAGACCCTTTTTTATCGATTAGACAGTTGGAGTGAGAATATAAAACAATGTCAGGAGTATCAAGTTTGCATCTCTGGGGACAGTGCTTGTCACTGCAAGCTAGTTCTCCTGTGTGCAACTAGATACTGGTGAAATTTCAATTGTGCTTTTACAGGAAAAATGTCACTCAAGGTGTCTGTGTCTGTACAAGGCACTCCCAACTACTTGAGGGGAAACTAATATGTAGACCCTGAAAATTTAAGGATGAAGTATTTAGGCAGATATTCTGAAGTTAGAAACAATTCAAGCAGTACTTACTGAAAACAAAGAATTAGCTTGCAGGAATGATGAAAAGAAGGGAGTCTCATGAATGGCTACTGCCTGGCTACTATTAGTGCTGGTCTCACCACAGCTTCACTCTGCTGGGATACAATGCTCCTTTGCTTCTCCTCTCACAAAAAGCAAAACATTAGCACCAATCCCAAGATGCGAAGCAGGCCACAGCCTGTTTGGTGATCCACAGTCTTGTCGCAGATAATGCAAGGGTCTGTAGGCCTGTTGTAGCCTTTTCCTGGCAGATGCCTTGAATAGCAACCACACCAATCAGGAACGTCAAGCACAGACACTCACTGCTTAACCAGAAATAGTCAGGAATCAATGCACTCTGCTTCTTCTTTCACCAGGAGCAGAATATAAGCACAAATTCCAAGTTGTCACATATGAAGCAGTTATTAGGCTTTCTGTTGATCAGCAGTCTCCAGGAAATAATGTCCCTGTGCTCCTTCTCTCACCAGGAGAAAACAGAAGCACTAATCCCAAGATGACTACTGAGAGGCAGAATGTTGGCTCTCCAATAACTGGTGGTCTTGCAATAGATGTTCAAAGGTAAGATAAAAAACTGGGTTAATACCCTTAGCACTGCTGTGTGCACTAAGCAGTTAGATATGAAAAGGGGGTAACTTTAAGCTTTAGCTATCCAAGTGGAGAGCCACTAATTTTAAAAGAGCAAGATAGATTGAAAGGGGGTGGACACTTTTTTATTTTGATTCTATGGAATAGGTTGGGATGGCCAATAAATTTAAATAGTTGAAGGGGAATGATTTCACAAAATGATAATTTTATGTTTACTCACAACTGCCAGTGAAAGGGGAGAGGAAAGGAGATATGTGTTCAAATTAACATAAGGGGCACACAACTAGAAAGATAATTGTATTTAAGAACACAACAGCAACAGGGTAGGGGTGGGAAACAAATTAAAACATTCTGTGACACACAAGAGACACGGATGTTGTCTTCTTCCAAGTTTTAATATGCAATTAAAAGCAGAATACAAGTAAAACACAGTGCAAAGAAAACAAATCACAGTATACAAAATAGAAGTAGGCAATAAAGTAATACAAAATGCAAGAAAGCAAAAGCAAACTAACCTTTCCCTCACAGCAAGTTGTGTCAGAGTCTGCAGCTGTTCCAGTCTTTATTAGCATCTGTGCAGAAGATTTAAGAAGCAGGTAGATAGTCAGGAAAACAAAAGCTGGATGTTTTTAGATTGCGGGAACATGGAAGGCTGTAAGGAAATGCATTTGATGAACTTCCTACAGGCATAAATACAAACTACCATTCAAACAGACACTGCTTCAAAAATACTTGACTGAATAAGCACACTGTTTCTTGATTCCATTTCTTGCAGCAAAACTGAAACATGCATTGTTTTTGTTATATTCAAAAGGAGAAAATTCTGAGGATAGTTTGGAGTAAAAGTATCTTGGATGTAAAGTCCATCTTAAGAATGATTTTTTTCAGTCCAACCACTTGAACAAGAAGCACTATAGCAATTTATTCATGTTGTTAGGACACATAAAACTAAAAGCAAACAGATTTATTTATTTTACTTTACTTATTTCCCCTAGGCTGCAGGTGTCCCTTCCTGGTTGTGTTGATATCTTTAACCAGCCAACAGTCTCAGGTCTTTCTTCTTAACTCATTCCCTCAAATGGAACTCTGCATGTTTGTTCTGTAACTTCCAATGGGCAGACCCTAAGCTTCTGACTGATTCAAATAGTGCCCTCTTGTTTGAAACAAATGTTCATATCTCTGGAACTAGAGGGGTTACCAAAGAGGCGTAAATGGAAAACTCTTCAGCACAAACAATTTTTATAAACAAAGTATTCAACTTCTAGGTCCTAAACTGGATTTCGTAAATCACAGTACACAATGTAACTATCATTCAATCAAAAATAGTAAAGTGAGGCGAGACCAGGCTATATGCATAAAAATAAAATACTTATATTACATAAAACATAAGCACTTTTGCAGTACTAATGACTGCTTCTTCAGATATATAAAATCACCACCCAGTAATCCAGTTTAAATATGAAGTGCAAGTCACATGTTCAAACTAATATTTTAAAGAGACAGAAATATATACAATAAAACAACTAAAAAATCATTCAATAAGAATAACTATACAAAAATATATGGCCATATAGACACCAGAACGTTTAAGGAAATCTTGGAAAGTCAGAGGATGCCTGAGGAGTGGAGAAAAAGTGTTTTGGTACCTATTTTTAAAAATAAGGGTGATGTTCAGAGCTGTAGTAACTACAGAGGGATAAAACTGATCAGTCACAGCTTGAAGTTATGGGAAAGAGTGGTAGAAGCTAGGTTAAGAAGGGAGGTAATGATTAGTGATCAGCAGTATGGTTTCATGCCAGGAAGGAGAACTACATATGCTATGTTTGCTCTGAGAGTGTTGATAGAGAAATATAGGGAAGGTCACAAGGAGTTGCATTATGTCTTTGTGGACTTGGAGAAAGCATATGTCTCCCTTACCATCTCTGCTGTAGTTACCCAGTTATTCGGTAACTCTTCACTGCCCCCCAGTGCCTGTTTTAACTCTTCCCTGAACTCCACCTCACAATCACCCTTTTTCAACTTCCACCATTTGATCCTCGGCACTGCTCTCACACTTTCCCTCCTCCTCTTGATCACCATCATCCTACAGACCACCATTCTATGCTGCCTAACTACACTTTCCCCTGTCACCACTTTACAATCTCTAATCTCCTTCAGACTGGCCCTACTGCATAGGATATAATCCACCTGTGTGCATCTTCCTCCACTCTTGTACGTCACCCTATGCTCCTCCCTCTTCTTAAAATATGTATTCACCACAGCCATGTCCACTTCTGATTTAGTTGTACATATTAATTACAAAGCTTTTTTTAATTATCTTTATTGGTAGGCATTCATATGCCATGCAAACCATTGTGTACACATTTTAAAAATAACTTCTGTTGTGAGATGTACTAGAATTTAATTAAAAAATTGCACATTTATCATGATTTATATTTTTTCAGAATGCCTGGATGGCTAAATGGATCTTCTGCTTAAGCTTCCTCTTTCTGGGGTTGAGAGGTGACATTTGTTTGGGAAGTGGACTACATTTTCATGTTTATGTAGAATTCCCAAAAATGCTGTCTATGCTCCTAGCTATGAATGCTCAGCACTCGTCTGATTTCATTACACACTCTATAGCTAACATATTGTTGTATTCTGTTATTATCACTTAAACTCTTTGTGACGTCCCTCCTCTGGGCCTGTAATCATGGAAACTCAATCCTCACCAAGGACACCGGTGAGGGACATTCACTTGGAACAAAAATGGATACAACCAATACTTCCAGATACAGCTCTCTGCACCAAGCACAATTTACCTTAAGAGCACACAGGGAACACACTCCCATCCTTGGTCTGGGATTCTCCTCTCTCTCTCTCTCTCTCTCATCAGGCCCCAAATAAGCACTGACCACAGCTATAGAGTTGAGTCCTTGGCTGAGTATTCCAAGCCAAGTCCTCCACTACCCTCTCTGTGAAACCAGTGCTCTGTGTCCATGCTCCAAGTAGTCGATACACACACTCATTTGAGATTGGATTTTCAGACACACACCTGGGAAAGGCTGGCACAGATTTACCAGCTATGCCCTCTCTGCTGAGACCATAAAGTAGATACTGCCACCAGAGCACTCCAAAGCCAGATACTCTAAAGCTCTTAGATGGGCACCCAATTATACTGAGTAAAATTAATACTAATACAAATGGTAGTGTTTGACCAATGCAGTAAGGCTTTCAGGAGCAGCCACAGTGTCACCAAATAAATGTAAATACTCTTCACATGTTAAAATATTCCTTAAAAGACCAGCCACAATGAGAAGTTTAAATATCTATTTACAAAAAACACCAGAGTTTCAATCACAGGAAATATTAAAAATAACACAGATGGATAGCTTCACACAGATACAGAAAAACAGCACTTACCTAATCTCACTATATTTTCCTCACTGACTAAAGAATTACTGTTCTCTAGTTCACTAGCTAGAGCAAGGCAAGATGAAGTGGGTGAGTGGTTCTTCTTTGGCAAGTTTCACAAACAGACTGCTCTGATACTTCTGTCTCATCTAGTACTGATTCAGTGCCCAATTACACAATGACATCACATACATCTGGACATCTGACTTCTGGTTCCCACACTATTCCCTTTACTGGAAATTGAACCAGACTGTAGCACATATGTGTCATAATACACACACACAAAGCTTTGATAAGATGTGTTATAGCACCTGGAAGCTAGAAAACCATTTCAAAAATGTCCACCATTTCAGGATAGCAATTAGTTCACCCCTAAGGACATTACAGTAGGATTCTTAGTCCTGGTTTTCACAGACATTTTGTCTCTGACTGCAATCAGAACTGCAAGACACAATCTTTATGGCCTAAACCAGGTAATTTAATTTCAGACTGTTTTTCAGAGTTAGCTGGGCTGAGATTAACCTCTTCTCTTCCAGTATCTGCTGTTACAATATATTCATTTCAACAGTTACAATACAGTCTGACATACAGTTATATTTATTTTCTGTCCAGCAGGACCCACTGTTGGTACATTTTTAACACACAAGCAGCTTTGCAAATACATTTTCAACACAAGCACCTGTACAAATCAGTTTGATAAACAAATGACATTTAATTCTTTAAAAACTCCAGCTAGCTATGCTTGCATATGTTACACATCCACTGCCAGACTTCTCCTGGCATAGCTGGCAATACCTCACATCATCACACCCTTCTACCTTTATTCTCTACAATATTACTTGGGTGGCAGTTGGGTTTCTGAGTTTGTCCTGACATGTACATTAACTATGCTGCTTTAGTGGGGGTTTTTTTTAATTGCTGGAAGCACATTATGACTGAAAATTGACATATTTAACCTATCGCAGTGCTGCAGAAGGATGAATCTCAGACTGTGACCCAGGCAACTGCAGTTTGATTAGTGGTCTTGACACTGGAGATGCCAGGCAGAGAGTATATGCCAATTGCTCAAGTAATGTAAATGGACAGAGCAGAAAGGTTGTAACCTAAATACCAACATATAGGAAGAAAGGGGAAACCTGCTGTGTATGATCATGGTACACCAGTGATCGGTGAATTGCCCCTTTCTCTGTTGTAGTGCAATCCCAGACTTAGCATATGTAATTAACAAGGGATGTGAGGGGGCAAGGAGAACCTGCCCCCTGCAAAATATGCTTTTGTTGTTTTGTGTTTTTCAGTGTGATATTCTGGATGTTGGTATTATGACACTCAACATTCAGGACTTTTGTTTAAATGAGATGAATGCATAGCCCACAACCCTCTCCCATGGGGGTGGAGAGGGTCCGCGCTTTCAGAAGTACATTAGGCAATGCAATTACCCTGGTAGAGATGGGAAAACCACCACTTAGTGTTTTGAGTGGAGGGGCAGGGATGTTTGGAGGGAATGCCCCTTGCAGGAATGATGGAATGGCCTCCATAAGCAGCCTATTGCATATCATCTCCCTGGAACTTCACCAGGTGTGTGCAGGGAGTAAGACTTAATTAGCAAAAATCTTGAAACGTCCCTTCTGGCTCTCTGTATAATAGCTTTTTTGGTCTACCGCTGCCCCAGTGATATGGAATGAATGGGTAAACTGAGGATTGACAGAGAATGGGAGGCAAAAAGAGTAAAAAGGGGGGGAGATGAAATTTTGGCCTAGTACATGTTCAATAAAGTAAATAAAAATATCAAAAAATCAAGTCCCAAACAAAACAAAGGTTCTTCATATAGTATCACAGATAAAATTGCTCCATCAATGAGCATGTCCATATATTTACGTCAATTGATAGCTTGTTGGGGGAAAAAAAAGTAATGTAAATAAAGAAATAAAAGTTAACTGGGGTAACTGGGTAGCTTACCATTTGATAGCTTGACTCGTTGTCTTTTACTGATGATTCCAGCAGGATTTCCAGGGAAAATACCATCCCTGCTTGAACAGTCAGTAGCAGCTGTAACTGGCTGCTTCATTGAATTTATATCACTATACTGTATAAATAAGTAATAATTCCAGACAAGGTAGGGTACACATTAGAGAAATAATGGACCACCTGGGGTGGTGTGAAGTCCAAATCTAGAGGCACAGGACCTTTCCTGTCTAATGGACCAACCTGTCCCAACAGTCTATTATTTCTCTAAAAAAAATTGCTACTGTACTTCTATTTGTTGACTGCTTACTGTTGTGTTGGGTTTTTACTGTATTTTTATGTGCATCTGTTGCTGATTCTGAAAAATTATCTCTTTTCTTAATTGTTATTAATATGTATTTGTTTATTGCTTGCTTTACATTTTGTATGTAGGAATGTGGTTATCTGCATAGCACTGTTATTTTTATTTATTTTTATATATATTTTTTTCATTTTTGATTTCCTTATGTGTATTTTAAAAGTTATATTATGCACTGGCTCATTTCTGAATAGTGAATCACCTTCCTTTGTAGCTCATTCAATCATTTTATACTTTTTACTGAAATTACTTGATGTCTTTTATTTACTATGACTCTCCTTTTATTTTTCATTGTGTTAAACACAACTATTCTGCCTTTTTTCTCTGTCTTCTGTGTAATTCTCTGCTTGTTGTAGATTGGAAGGTTAAATACTATTTGTATGGCTTGCTTCAGTAGTAGAATCTCAGCATTAAATTGATTTCATGGTAATTTATTTTCAGTGTGTGTATGTGTGTGTATATATATATATATATATATATATATATATATATATATATATATATATATATATATATATATCGAAATTCAGTATTTCGTGCCCATAAAGTAGAATCCTCAAAAGCATGAAATTCAAAACCTCGAATACCGGAGATTTTGAATTTCGCGCTTCTGAGGTTTTTGCTGCGTTTATGGATTCAGGTAAGTGTGTATGTGTTAAGGGTTTTCAGTAGGGGCTGTGGTGTGTGTTAGTGTGATTTGTTGCTGTGATGTGTGTGTGGAGAATGTAGCTTGTGTGGTGGTGTTTTGTGTGTGTCTGTATGTAGTGCGACCTCGGTGTTAGAATATTTAAGTAGGGGGGGTGTGGGGTGCAAGTGGGCTTGTCCCCTTCTTTTATGTAGTAGAGAGCTTGTGTTTGTGTGTGGGGAGGAAGGTTTGTGTGTGTGGAGTAGAAGTGCAAAGTTCAGAATCTCCGGTGTACGAGATTTTGAATTTCGCACTTCCGAGTTTTCGTTGTTTTAAGGTTTTGACTTTATAGCCTTGAAATACTGAATTTCGACATTTCAGTATTTCGAGGATATAAAGTGAATCCATATATATATATATATATATATATATATATATATATATATATATATATATATATATAAAATAATGTAACACAAACACAATGGTTTTAACTACCAATGCGTACACCTGGCTGTGTGGCCTGCCACTGAACCCTGTGCAGACCGGATTATTAAGTCAGTCAGGCTGGGGGGGGAGGCAAACCAACACACCTGCTTAGTGGTGCTTGCTTTGTATACCCAAGAAGAAGTAGAAACCCCCGCACATTAAAGAGGAAGTTGAGGAAGCCAAGTCAAGCAGCAGAGCAGACCAGTGGAAACCATCGGATCATACTCCGATTTTAAAAGAAATTAACGGCACAGTGCATTTTTTATATATTTTTTATTCTACCCATTTTTGGGACCCTAGCCTTCACGGGGCAATAGGCGACTACCTATGTCGCCTACTGCTGGATCCGGCTCTGCCTACATACAATTATAGTTTCATACACATATTTCAGAAAAGGATAATTATTATGAGTTGTAATATTATAATTCAGTAAGCTCAGTGGAAAATAATTTAGTTGGTTAGCAACAAATGGTTCAAATTGTCACCTGCCAGTCTCTTGGACTGATTTAGGTTTGTGGGTACTGGATAGTTTGGGAATATGATTTGTCAGCAGATAACCTTCTCACTCACCTGACTCAGAATTTGTGAGTGCTTGTTGAAATATATAGGCATTCACTTGTATTCCTCAGATGACAGGTGATGGAGGTGAGCAAAGGACAAGGCCAGCCACAGCAACATGGTGAGGGCATGCTGCTTGGGGAGTGTCTGATTGTATACTGAGGATGGAATGGTGACTGCTGTGACATGCATGGGTCTATGCCAGCTTCCAAAAACGTTCTGCTTTGAGATCTCCCTTTCCTATGGCCATTGCCTAATGTTAGAGGAGATTATATTAAGTGGAAGACTTTTCTTCATGTGTGTGAAGCCCCTTCATAAATAAAAAGATTTTTTTTCTGCCAGCTTAAAAATAAACTTATTGCAGTATGTGAGCTGGCAAGTTGTTCTTGAGTCATTTAGTTGGACCCAGCTATTGGTAGTCTCGATGAGTTTAGCACTCAAGGTCTACTTACCAAAACTGCTTCCTTAAATTTATTCATATTCTTTATGTCAGAAATGATGTTTATCCACCTTAGCTTCTGCTGCCCCCTTCCCCTTTTGCTTTCAACGTTCACATCATCAGTATCTTCTCTAGTGAACCATGCCCCTGCAATTTATGCCAAAGTACTTGTGTTTTAGTTTTACTATCAGATCTTCCAGTCTTGGGTTTACTTCCTTAAGTATTCAGTGACTCAATCTTCTTGCAGTCACTGCATTTTCAAATGTTTTCTCCAAAACCACAGTTTAAAAGTATTGATTTTCCCCTGGAAAGCATTACTTCCAGTCCAGCTTTCACAGACATGTGCGTTTATTGGAAATACATCTTTTTGACTATATGAATTTTGGCTGACACTGTGATTTCATCAGGTCACCTTCTGAGTAAAGCACATATAACCCTGTGGTGTAACTTTATATATACCTCATTGGGGGAAAACAACCCCTCTTTACTGATACTGACAGGGATGTAACAGTATCATTTTCCCCATACTACTGTCTACTTAGTGCAGCTGAAAAGTGACAGAATAAAACCTCTGTGAACTGATTTTTAAACTCAGGGACAACTAAGGTATAACCCAGGCATAAATTTCCTCAAACTGTAATGGGTTCAGTAACAGCTTTGAGATGAGAACTGCATTTTTTATTATACTCTACAATAAATTGTTTGGCCATAACTGTGCCATTTTTGTTTGCTTGCTTTGGACTTTTCACTGAACGGCAAGTGTATTACAGGTTTTTGTTTCCTTTCACTTCAGTAACAGCTTTCTCAAGGTATAACAGACTTCAGGGTGGCGAAAAGGAAGTAAACGGACTAGAGACTGAAACATCTTATACACCTAAAGATGAACAATGTGTAGCTTATACATCAGAATGCTATGTGTCCAATGCAGCTTAAAACTGGCAACTTGGAATGTAAGAGGAATAAAGTCCTCTCTTCATCCATACGTACAGTTATAGTTTTAAGCAAGCATAGTACCAAAAGCCCCCCCCCCTCAACTCCATGTTCTACTTACAGTGAATAAAGATGGTGTCAGAATGTAACGCTGAACCCATCTTTAACCACAGGTAAAGGTGCAGACGCAGAAGGAAGCAGAAACACTTCCAAGTTTTTTGTTATTGTGATGTCTTCATACAATAAAAAGGAGGAAATGAATATTTAAATAGTGCAAGAGACTATTAAAAAAAAAAACAGAAACTTAATGAATTTGAATATACTGACAAACAAATTATAGTCTCATAGGTTTGAACTACTTGATTGTTTTCTTAACAGATGGGTAGTAATTCCATACAAAATTACTTGTAATCTCTAGAAGAAATGCATGAAATAAATCTCACCTCATATGCCCTGTATTTATGAACACAGCTGCATCACTGTGTACTCTTACTAGAAATCTAAAGCCTCAAAGTGTGAAGGGCTTTAGATGCAGTAATCATTTCTTTCTTCGATGCTGTCTCTGCCATTTTTTTATGGTGCACCAAGTTAAGCTACTGAGTAGGTCATTTGGAAATGCTCAATCTTTCTGAGTCAGTCTGCTGCCTGATTTCTGACAGTGGATTGCATTGTCACATGACATGCTGCACTACATTGCACTGTCGCATTGTGTCCTGCTCTACATTGCATTGTCGCATGATGTCCTGCTCTACATTGCATTGTCGCATGATGTCCTGCTCTACATTGCATTGTCGCATGATGTGCTGCACTACACTGCATTGTCACATGATTTGCTGCACTACATTGCATTGTCGTAAGATGTGTTGCACTACATTGCATTGTCGTATGATGTGCTGCACTACATTGCATTGTCGCATGATGTGCTGCACTACATTGCACTGTCGCATTGTGTCCTGCTCTACATTGCATTGTCGCATGATGTCCTGCTCTACATTGCATTGTCGCATGATGTCCTGCTCTACATTGCATTGTCGCATGATGTGCTGCACTACACTGCATTGTCACATGATGTGCTGCACTACATTCCATTGTCGCATGATGTGCTGCACTACATTGCATTGTCGTATGATGTGCTGCACTACATTGCATTGTCGCATGATGTGCTGCACTACATTGCATTGTCATACGATGTGCTATACTACATTGCATTGTCATATTATGTGCTGAACTATATTGCATTGTCTTATGATGTTCTGCACTACACTGCATTGTTGTATGATGTGCTGCACTACATTGCATTGTCCTGCTGTGTCTGTAAAGTAACATTCGCAGAATGAGTACAGTAAGCATCTACTATACAAGCTGTTGTAAAATTGAGTTCCCTTAAATGAACCTAATATTATAGCTGTTGCAACATTTAACTCTGTGCTTTGTTCCTGTATGATATCACACAACACATTGCAAACTAAAGTTGTGTAATTAAATAATAACCTGTTTTTTAAGATTATGTTTTCTACTTTTATTCCTATAGTTTTCTTAAACCAGATTTTTTCGTCTCATCCTTTATATTTCTGATATAACGTGAAATAACCTTTTTTCCTAAGCCTAGCTTCACAAATCCCAAATAATGAACGTGGACACCTTTGGGAATGAACATTGCAAAGGAAAATTAAAACCTTGCATCACCCATTTCATTCTTGAAATGTTTTCTGATGAAAAAATATATGGAAGAAGCCAGTAAGATAATAAGTCTACCTTTATATATGAATACATATGAGGGAAGCATCTTATTTCTACTTCGGGAATTGTTTCATAACATTGCCTTCCTCTGGGAAACATAACCCAAGTGGCAAACCACAGTTATGGTATAGTACTTCTGTTTACTGAATAACTTATAATGGCTTCAGTGTGCCCTTTAATTATGAGCCAGTGATGTGACTTTGTAGGCTTACACTGTAATGTCTATCAACTTATAAGGAATGATGCCATAGTGGTCTTACAGACAATGCTGCTTAATTTTAGAATTCAGTGCTACTTAAACACCATATAGACAGAGGGATCGAGCTAGGAAAGATGTGCAGCAGGTAAAGGTGATAAAGGATAATGAGGGAAACATACTCACAAGCGAGGAGAGTGTGTTGAGGAGATGGAAAGAGTACTTTGGGGGGTTGATGAATGAAGAGAATGAGAGGGAGAGAAGGATGGATGATGTGGGGATAGTGAATCATGAAGTACAATGGATTAGCAAGGAGGAAGTAAGGATAGCTATGAAGAGGATGAAGAATGGAAAGGCTGTTGGTCCAGATGACATACCTGTGGAAGCATGGAGGTGTTTAGGTGAAATGGCAGTGGAGTTTTTAACCAGATTGTTTAATGAAATCTTGGAAAATGAGAGTATGCCTGAGGAATGGAGGAAAAGTGTTTTGGTACAGATTTTTAAGAATAAGGGTGATGTGCAGAGCTGTAGTAACTACAGAGGGATTAAATTGATCAGTCACAGCATGAAGTTATGAGAAAGAGTAGTGGAAGCTAGGTTAAGAAGGGACGTGATGATTAGTGATCAGCAGTATGGTTTCATGCTGGGAAAAAGCACTACAGATACAATGTTTGCTCTGAGAGTGTTGATGGAGAAATACAGAGAAGGTCAGAAGGAGTTGCATTGTGTTTTTGTAGACTTAGAGAAAGCATATGACAGGGTGCCTAGAGAGGAGTTGTGGTATTGTATGAGGAAGTCGGGAGTGTCAGAGAAGTATGTAAGAGTGGTACAGGATATGTACGAGGGTAGTGTGACAGTGGTGAGGTCTGCGGTGGGAGTGACGGATGCGTTTAAGGTGGAGGTGGGATTACATCAAGGATCAGCTCTGAGCCCTTTTTTATTTGCAATGGTGATGGACAGGTTGACAGACAAGATCAGACAGGAGTCCCTGTGGACTATGATGTTTGCAGATGACATTGTGATCTGTAGTGAGAGTAGGGAACAGGTGGAGGAGACCTTGGAAAGATAGAGATATGCTCTAGAGAGATGAGGAATGAAGGTCAGCAGGACTAAGACAGAATGTGTGTGAATTAGAGGGAGGATAGAGGAATGGTGAGGATACAAGGAGTAGAGGTGGCGAAGGTGGATGAGTTTAAATACTTGGGATCAATAGTTCAGAGTAATGGTGAGTGTGGAAGAGAGGTGAAGAAGACAGTACAGGCAGGATGGAGTGGGTGGAGAAGAGTGTCAGGAGTGATTTGTGACAGACGAGTACCAGTAAGAGTGAAAGGGAAGGTCTACAAGAGGGTAGTGAGACCAGCTATGTTATATGGGTTGGAGACAGTGGCATTAACAAAAAGGCAGGAGTTTGAGCTGGATGTGGCAGAGGTAAAGATGTTAAGATTTGCACTGGGTGTGACGAGGGTGGACAGGATAAGGAATAAGTATATTAGGGGGTCAGCTCAGGTTGGAATGTTTGGAGACAAAGCCAGAGAGGCAAGATTACATTGGTTTGGACATGTGCTGAGGAGGGCTGCTGAGTATATTGGGAAAAAGATGCTAAGGATGAAGCTATCAGGTAACAGGAAAAGAGGAAGGCCTAAGATAAGGTTTATGGATGTGGTGAGAGAGGACATGCAGGTGGTTGGTGTGACAGAGCAAGATGCAGAAGACAGGAAGAAATGGAAACAGATGATCCGCTGTGGCGACCCCTAACGGGAACAGCCGAAAAAAGATGAAGATATATATATATATATATATATATATATATATATATATATATATATATATATATATTATATTTACATGCATCATGATCTTGAAGTAACTATAAATGATTTAGCAAATATGGTTATGTAATTTTAGTCATTTAAACTCTGTTATATAATACAGTGCCTGTAATTGATAGTGGAGCTGTATTTTTATATTTGTCTGAATCCTGAGTCATGGCTGAATAATTTTTTTCCTGGATAAGCCTACCACCAATTTTTTAAATAAATAATTAGGGAGTGAAAAGGTTTTCATCCACCATTTATGTAAGGAAATGATAGGTAAAGCTTTTTGCAGGACTTATAAATATGTAACAGTCAAATAAAACTCTAAGAATCCAAACTGCAACCCTTAATATGTTCTCCTATTGTGTGCATGTTTTCTCTCTGCACACGCTAGTCTCTTCCCACCTTACAAAAACATGCTCTTATCTACACACACACACACATACATACATACACGGATATATACCTACCTACCCAAATACACAAATATATGTCTGGGGTGCAGTTGTGGCTGAAAAGGGTCAAAGGGTCTAAGGATCAGTGCACTTAACTGTTTAATAAATGTCAAATAATTAAAATATTTCAAGTGATGTCTGCTTGCTTGGATGCAATGAATAGCACAACAAAGTAAATCAGTAAAGATGGAAAAGTGAAATAATATCAGTACCATGGTAGGAAGCTTGAGTTAAAGCTTTGACAACAGTTTCAGTATTCTAGTCATAACTGTTTTCCAAAAAAAAGCTACAAATGTTTTCTTCCTTCATAAACTAATTTGAACATTTACATAAAGAAAATGCTACATTAGCTCTTCAGAAAACCATTAACACTGTCTAGCCAGGTTACTGAAAAAGACTGAACACCACACTGAACGCTAAACATAAAAATTTAATTGGCAGCATGAGACCATAAAAAACAGTGGGTAAACAAGTCCAGTACCTCACTACTACTGACTCTGGAGTCAGAACAGTATGTTTAGAGGGTGGGGTTGAGGCAGGGTTTTCTGCCCCCCTACAACAGCTCTTTCTGATTTTAAAATTAGATGGCTCCAGTGTCTCTATCTTCATTCCATTACAAAGATCACAACCCTTGAGGAAACTCTTAATTTAGAGTTGGTCTTTCCAAAACCGGTTTTAATTAAGCAGTGATCATGCATGCTGCATGCAGGATTTTCACAACCTTTCTGCAACTTTACATGTCAATGTTTACAGGAGACTGACAGAAACAACAATCTATATGCATCTAGGATTAACAAGCTGTACACAAAAAAAATCAGTAAAAAGGTAGGCCAGCTAATGACAAATACAGTATAAAAGTGTTGGTTTGCTATAAGAGACTATATCAGCTGTCAGAAAATCACTGAAGATACTAAAATGCGATGGCTCGGTATGTATTTTTTATGGAGGCATGGGTGACTTAGGCTAAGCTACTCAGCAGGAAAGGCTAGTGCTTTGAAAACTTGACGGGACACAGTAGCACAGATCTTGCATGATGAAGTCATGAGGGTAGAATGTAAGAAATGCCATCCCGCCAGTATATTATCACACATCAGTAGTTATTTGATAAGCTTGATGGTGCTAATACGTAATCACAAGAGTAAAGTAAAAGTAAGGGTGCTTGTCTAAACAAAAAAGCAGCTCAGACATCTGGTTGTCTGGGAGAGTTGTGACATTTAACATAGATTGCACATTTAAAACAGACTGTAGCAGTCACTATTTTATGTCAGGCAAAATGTTCATTGGCTGTGTTACTGCTCTGCAGAAGTTCCAGCCTTCACTGCTCTGTTCTACCTGCAGTCAAACCTCATTAACGATAATAATGTTGTTTGTCTGATGGGAAGAGATACGAGGCAAACACTTGCGTCTGTACACTGTATGACCCCATAATTAGTATCAGTTGTTGGCGTGTTAGCAAAATGACATCAGATTGGAACAAGTAAACTATAGTCTCCACATGCACAGGAGGAAGCTGGGAAGGTTTCTCTTTGGATTTTAATGAGCCTGATGTCATCAGCTTAAGAGCTGGAAAATCAAAGTTTAGAATCTAGGGCAGAACTAGTGCAGCATACGTGACGCCTTAGATCATGTAAGAAAGGCTCTTTCAAAGTAAATACAACGCATAATATTCTGAGGATAACACATTCCATATACAGCCAAATACATTACTAGATTTTAAAGTCATCCAAAAATCTACACTCCCTGTAAGACTCCACTTGTATAAACAGTGCATCTGAATAAAAATTGTGTTAAGAAAATGGACGTATCTAATATACAGCTATGAAAGAGTATGGTGCACAAGCGAAAACAGATTATTCGACAATCTGTTAATAGTTGGAAGGCTTTCCGCATACTGAATTAACCCAAAGCATCCTTTTACATTTGTGTAAATAAATCATGACTGTTCATTAAAGATGAACCTTATTTCACTAGGAATGAGTTTTGGAGTACTTCTACAGCAGGCATATTGAATGCAGCCTATGAAAAGTGTCAGCCTGTCTAAAACATTGTGAAGGGTGTGCCCCACATTGTTAGATGTAGAGCACAGACACTTTGCAGTGTTTATTTGAGGTGAAGTTAACCTAACTCCTTAAGCAAATGAACATGGAATTTGAAGGCAGAGCATGTACAGCTGCTTGGACATGAAAAGCAAGTTCATTTGAGACTGTTTTCCTGACCAAGAACAAAGGAAATGGACTACTTGTCTTCTATTTCCACAGGTACTACACTTGATCTTAGCCAAAGATTCATGTAGGAAATGGAAAATTATTCAATACAATGAGTTATATAAATCTAAATGGCCCAAACAGTTGCTTTTTCAGACGGTGTAGAATGTACTACTAAAATGTAGTTTTCAAAAACAATCACAGAGCCTTAACTATCATGGGCATATGGCACATTTAAAAACTGGAAAGTCACAATTTGGTAGTTTTTGCATTTATGTATGACCAAGAAATATAAAATGAACAATTTAATTCTTTGAATCTTAATTATGACTTCACTTGGGTTAATATTCTATCTGTGAATGACTGACTATTGGACCATAATGCAAAATTAATTCATATAAAGAAAGAACAAAAAAAAGTAAAGAACAAATGGGTCCCTCAACGTACTTTCTCATTCATGTTGAAGTTTCACAAAGGCACATGAACACAGAAGGGAGAGTGTGGTAGCAGACATACACACGCAAACAATACGGCTTGTCATTTAGCGTTATCACTATTAAATTACTTCTCACACATTCTCACTACCTACAGTTCACCAGCTACACTGCTCTGCCACAAGAGTACATTCTCTGCAAAACAGTCATCTGTGTACAGAGTACCACACACAAGTCTTTTATTTTATGGACATCTCAAACATACAAAAACATGGGAGCACACACAAACGCATGCAGATATACATAGTTACTAACCAAATTTGAAGATTTGCTTTTAGCATGCACATATACATAGTTACTAATCAAATTTTAAGATTTGCTTTTGACACTGTGTTAGTTTAGTAAAGAAATATGGCAAATGAGTTGACTAGATTTTGCTATTGTAACTGAGTTACCTTATACATTTTAAAATGACATCAATTTTTCTTTTTCTTTAACAGACAATATATGAAGCAACGTCCACACTGAAATTCCCTAAGCAAAAGGACTTTATATCACTGCTAATATTACATTTATGTACATAATCATGAGTTTTACTAATCCTGCTAACTGGGTTACCTTTGAGGATGATTCCACTTTCCAGTCTGTTCAGAAATCATTATCCCCTGCAAAAAATCCCACTGTTCCTCGACCTAATGTATTGAAACTGAATCTTTCTGCCATACTGGAGTCATCAAGTGACTCATCATCTTCTGCTAATAGTACTCCTCTTTCTTCACCTGTGACAGATTTTCCAATTATCCCTGGACCTCCATACAATTCTCCACTTTCTTCACCTATGAAAGACCACCAAGGAGGAACTTGCATCCCTGTATTAGGATCTGACATATTTGGTGCTTTTTCAGGAAAGCTTCAACGCACTAGCACCTTTCTGCCATCTCCTGGAACAGACTGCACACCATCACCTATGTGCGTTAACAGCACTTCCGATGAAACATCATTCAACCCCTTGTTTCTGAGGCTTCCTCCTCCCACAACACCTGTAAAATTAAACCATTCAAGCACTCCCTCTAAAAGAAACTGCATTCTCAATGTGGGAAACTCACCAGTATCAAACCTGAACAAAGGGCTTTCAGAGGACAATGGCCACTCAAGTGCATTTAATACAGACAGATGTGCAATGGGAACTTTGCCATCAGACTCTGGGGCACATGTGTTGATGAAAGACAGTGCAAACGATCCTTGTCAGTTTAAAAATCATGAACTAAATGGCAGTGATACAATTCCAGCTAGTGCCTGCCTCAGTTATAATTCTGGAAAGCTTGAACACTTCTCAACTGAGGAAATGCTAAGACGTTCATTTTCACGAAATGCTGACATCAAACCCAACAACATTCCTCCCTTTGTGACAGATAATCTTTTTAAAAGTCAAAACAGAGATGGATGGCCTTTCATGCTTAGGATTCCTGAAAAGAAAAACATGATGTCATCTCGTCAGTGGGGTCCCATCTACCTTAGGGTTTCCTCTGGAGGCATTCTGCAAATGTATTATGAAAAGGGCCTCGAGAAGCCCTTTAAAGAATTTCAACTTCAAATCTACCATCGGTTATCAGAGTCTAAGTTAGAGCACTTCAACGATTCAGGAAAGATTCACACTGTAAAAATTGAAAATGTGACTTACACAGAAAAACGCAAATACCATCCCAAATCTGAGGTAGTACATGAAGCTGAATTTGAACAGCTGTTGAAATTAGGAACGACAGATTACAATGATTTCAAGGATTTCATAACTACTGTGGAGGAAGAACTCTTGAGGCTACCACCTTTGTCCAAGCAAAGAAAGAATTATGAAGAGCCAGCAATGACATTAGAAATACTGGACAACTTTTGGGGAAAGATCACTAGAACTGAAGGAAAGTTAGTGGAAAGCAGTGTTCTGACACAGTTGTACTGCGTCTCCTTTTTAAATGGCAATCCTGAATGTTTTTTAACTTTAAATGACATTATACTTCACAGAAATAATGAAAGTTATTTTGAAAAAGGGATAGATGATCAATGGATTGAAATTAATGACTACTGTTTCCAGAAGTGTGTTAAAGAAGAAGAATTTAAGAATACACGAATAATTAAATTTGTGCCTCCTGATGCCTGTAAGATAGAACTAATGCGGTTCAGAACACATTACAGTAGCAGTGACATACCAATTTCTATAAAAGCTGCAGTATCTGTTCAGGGAGCTTATACAGAACTTCAAGCCTTTTTGAACATGTCTTCAACGTTTATAGACCCTGCTGTCCCAAATGTTTCAAAATACTGTGAAAATGTCATGATACAGTTTCCAGTTCCTGATGACTGGGTAAAAGCATTTCGTACTGTGAACCTTCTTAGACAGAGGTCTTTAAAGGCCAAGATGAACAGAAGTACTTGTCTTGGTTCTCTTAATGACATGGGACCAGAACCAGTGGTACAAGTAACAACTGGGACAGCCAAATATGAGAGTGCATATAAAGCTATTGTATGGAGAATTGAAAAACTTCCAGATAAAAATTCAGGTGATTATTTCACTTTTTAACTAACTTTGTTACTAGCTAGGTTCACATTTGTACTAATCAAACTGAAACCACAAAATCATGTATAAACAAAGCATATTACTGATCTGCAGATTACGTTCCACATCTCACTGAGCACAGAATGTAGCAAGATAATGTTGAAAATAGGAAAGTCAATGAAATGTACATAGTACTAAAGCACTGTATTATGTTTTATTTTAAAAATGAGGGATATTGATTTATGATCATTTAAAAAAAAATCCATGTTCAATTGAGTGGGAATTCTGTGAAATATATGTATAACTGTTAAGCATAATTTCCAGTTATTGCTGTGATTCAGTTTTAATTTTTCCAGCACTCAAGCCAAATGTTAGATTTTTCAAGTATTTTTCTGGATAATCAGTGTCCCTTAATAAATATATAAAGCAGAAGTACCATAATATAAATGGTCTGAAGCAAAAAAAATCTGCAAAGAAGAAGCCATAAAGCCAAACGTTTTATAACATTACTGTATAACCTTAATAATGCAAAGCATCATGGAAGTATGTCGAAATTTCAATTAAATGAATTAGGCTGGTTGAGGGTCCAGCTAAAGTCAATAACAGCTAATGTAGGCACCATAAAAGAAAATCCCTGGAATTCAAAAACATTGCTTATGCAGCCATGCAATATTTAAATAGCGGGATCAAAGTAGTACAATGTGACTTGAAATTGATTAACAATGTTATAGGAGGCAGTTAGCATGAATGAAATTAAATAATGAGAAATGTGCGGTAAAAAAAACACATAGCCCAAATGATAAGGAGCATAGCACGATGACAGTCATGTGACCTGAGGAAGCCAGTAGTGTGTACAGAGCATACCCAAGCCTGTGTTTATTCTTACATGCAAGTTTGCACTGTTACATGAAATGCTGATAACCATAATGCAAATTTAACACCAAAGTCACTACCATTTTATTGGTGTGAATGGGAAGGAAATGTGTACATAAGACAGTCAGAAAGTGTGAGAAGCAAGGCGATGGGAAAAGTGGGGTAGTGATGTCTAAGTAATTGTCATCATTATCAGCATCAATCGACTTTTTCCATTTTTCTACATGGGGTAGGGGTGTCTTGTCAATTGTTACTATCCTTCTCTATTCAGTGATACTATCTACCTTCTTCAATTGTTATGCCTGACTGTTTCAGGTCTTCTTTGATGCAGCCTGTCTTTCTCTTTGCTAAATGCCCTTGTTTTCCCTTGCCTTCTTTCTGTCTCTCCCAAATCTTCTTCACCAAGTCATCTTCTGCTTACCTGCCCATATGTTAGAACCACCAACAATCTTTTCTCATAGGTTCATAAGCAAGTACTAAGCTAGCTGCCTTTGTGGAGCAATTTCCTTTATTGAGAAATGAACCTTACATCTCTTGTCTGTGATGCAATCATGCTAGTAATTATACCAATGGCCAACTCCCTCAAAAGTAGAGTAGCAAGGGTGGGGTGAGAGGGGTAACTGCCCTCTCTACAGCATGTTGGGGGGGGCGCTATCAGCTTATCCTGATCACTCTTTAATGCAATACTGATGTTTAAAAAGCCAGTATGGCATTTGCAGCCAAACCTGAGAGCAATAGCTCTCCACGTGTGGTACAAACTAAAACCTGAGTGCTGTAGCACTCCATGCAGGCAGGCTATAAACTGTAGCATCTGTTTGCTACATTTGTAGCAAGCAGTTTGCTACAGTATAAAAAAAAAAAAGAATTTTCTTTTTAAACAAAAACATGAACTCCATAGCATTCCATGCAGGCAGGGTATACACAGATGGAACATTATGGTGAGTACATAACTTCTTTATCTGATGTTGTCAATTTTCATTCATTTCTCAACTAATGGGACAGAGTGCCTAGCTACCTAAAATCCTGCGTGGACTCTAAGGAAGCATATTCCTGAGTAAATTTGAGCCAAAGGCTGCTCTTCCCCTTGAGAACAGATCTACTTTGTAATGAGTGACAAAAGTATGAGGATTTGACCAGATTGCAGCCGCACATATATAGGTTCATACTAGGCTATCTGCCCTAGGGCATTTATAAGCCTAGCCAGAGTGTGTTTGGCTTTCGCCACACATTTTAAATTAATTTTGCTATGCCCTTTTTCGAGGTTAGTATACTGTGCCTCTGTCTAACAGTGATAGGGACTCCAGACTGGAAGACAAATGAAGTTGCCATAGATTTGCTTGAGTGAGCCTTTAATAGCTTTGGTAAGGGGAGATTCAATCTGTTATAGATAAATGAAATGCAATTTGTCAACCATCTAGCTAGAATTACCTTTGTAATTGATCCACCTAATTTGATAAGTGCAAAGGAAACAAATAGTTTATCTGTCTTTCTAATCTCTTTTGATCTGTGTAGGTAGAAGCATAATTGTTGATTAACATCCAATAAGTGCAGCATATATTCCCCTTTTTTTGTAAATGTTGAAAGAATACTAGCAAATTAATGGATTGGTTGATGATGAATTCTGACACCACCTTAGGAAGGAAGGAAGCATTGGTGCGCAATATGACCATATCCTTATGAAAATTCAAATGTTGAGGCTTAGAAGATAATACTTGAAGTTCTGAAATTCTTCTAACAGATGTAATTGCAACTAAAATATAGTCTTCCAGGTCAGGAATTTAAGATCACATTTAGCTGCTAGTTCGAAGGGAGAATGAATTAATGCTTGCAGTACCAAATTTAAATCCCATGGTGGCATGGGGTCTTTAAAAGGGAGTTTTAGCAGGAGAGCACCTTTCAAAAAAGCCTTGCACAGTTTAGAGGAAGCCAGGGAAAAATTTTGAAATCCCGCATGAAAGTTAGAAATTGCTGCAAGATGGACTTTAATAGTTGATGAACTAGCACCCACATTAAATAAACTCGCCAAAAAATCCAGAACAGAATGAATTTGATCTGAGAAGGGGTCTGATTGATTTTGTTCTGCCCAAAAAACAAATCTTTTCCATTTACTACTGTACAGTTTCCTAGTAGAAGGTTTATGGGAAGATAAAAGTTTGGAAGGGACAGGGGAAGAAAACATTGGTTGTCTGGCTATTAAAGAAATGGGAGAAACCATACTGTTGGTTTGAGGTGTAAAACATCTGGGTGAACCATGCTTCTCGGATGAGACAGGAGGTCTGAAATTGGATCCAGAATCCAAGGTGGACATAGTAGATGAGGTTGAAGGAAGGGAAACCAAATCTGTCAAGACCAGTAAGGTGCAATGACGATAACTTTGCTCTGCAACCCGACTGCTTTCTGCAGGAATTTGGAAATTAGGGGAGTCAGAGGATAAGCATACAAAAAATGGGGGGGTTGCAATCATGTGGCAGAGCATCACTTGGTGATTCCCCCCGGTGGGGGGGATAAGGGCATAAAAGCTGTTCTCCTTACTGTTTATGGGAGAGGCAAAAAGATTGCAGCAATGCTGGCCCTACTGACTGAAAATCATAACTGTCATTTTGTTATTGTGACACCACTTGTGAGGTAGTAAGAGGGACCTGCTCAGTTTGTCTATCATGTTGGATTTCCACAGAATATGAGTTGCTATTAGAAAGCGGTTGGAAGGTATTACACATTGCCACACTCTGACAGCTTCTCGACATAGGGGGTAAGACTCGCTTCCCTCTGCTTGTTGATGTACCAAACTACTGACATACTGTCTGGCTGGACTGCAATTGTTCCAAGAGGGAGGGAGTCTTGGAATGCTTGCAATGCCAGGAGCACCACTCTCATCTCCAGAACATTGATATGCAAGTTGACCTGTTTGGGGGACCAAGTGCCTTGGACCATTTTCCCAAAAAATGCCCTCCATTCAATCTGGGAAGCATCTGTGGTTACTATGGCCTTGGACTGAGGGAGGATGAATGCATGACCTTGTAATACCTGTTGCAATTGCATCCACCAGCAAAGGTATCTTTTGCATACCTGAGCTATTCTTATCTTCGCTGACATAGTTTGAGAAAGTATCAACCACTATGTTGCATCCACTGCAGAATTCTCATGTGAAATCTCGCTAAAGGAACTAAAATTATTGCCACTGACACTGACCCCAGGGCTTGCAGAATCAATCAGGCTGAAATTCTGGTACTGCAAGTTGTTTTCCTGACCTGCATTTTTATCATTTGCAGTCTTGAAAGAGGAAGAGAAGCTACTATAGATACTGTGTTGAACGCTGCTCCTATGAATTCTTAGATCTATGTGTTGGTTGCAAGTGAGAGATGTTGTAATTTATGGTTATTCCGAGATGTGAACAAATCTGTAGCACTTGATGTTGTGCTTCCATCAATCAATGCCTGATCGGGGAGGTAATGAGCCAGTTGTCTAGATATGGAAACCCGTGGAATCCTTGCAGCCTCAAGTGAGCTGCTATCACTGCCATGCACTTGGTCAACATCCTGGGGGCTGTGGTGAGGCCAAAGGGCAGTGCTCTGAACTGATAATGACTAGCTCCCCCTAGCTAGAAGTATAAATACCTTCTGGATCATCTGTTCAGCTTTATGTGATAGTATGCATCCTGAACATCTATCGAGCATATACAGTCATCCTCCTCAGAAAGGGCAGAATGGACTGAACTGTGACCATCTGGAACTTTGTGTGTCTAACTGACGTGCTCAATACACTGAGATCCAAAACTGGTCTTCAGTCCCCTGTTTTCTTTGGCACTAAAAATAATCTTGAGTATGTTCTGGATTCTATTTTATCTGGTGGGACCTCTTGGATGACTGTTTTTCTTGGCAACTTTTACATTTCCAGTGTTGCTGATTTCCTCTGACTGGGTGGAACATCAGAAAATTTTCTAAGTAATGGGGGAGGTAGCTAAAAGGGAATTATATAACCTCTGGAAATAATTCTCTGCACTCAACTGTCTTTGGTTATATCTAGCCAGGCTCTTTGGTGCAGAGTTGAGACCACAACTCCCTCCAGAGATGAACAATCGGGCTTCCTTTCAGGAGTGCTGAAAGGGTCAGTCATCCCAAGCAAGTGCGTTAATTCCAGCCTTGACTACAACGTCTACCTAGCTTTAAAGTTGTAGAAAACTGACTTAGCAACACAAAGGATAGTGCTGTTACTGATTGCTTATGTTCAGACTCTTGTCTCCATCAGCTGGGCTAGCCCCACTCCATTCACCCTCTCTGCACACAGGCTCACTCCTACTACCCTCATCACTTAACTACTATTGCTAAACCTACTCTATCAGCTCCCCTAATTACAAGTAGTAATGCACACCCTATCATATCCCTTCAACATGAGTCCTTTTCTATACAATATCTATCACTATTCTTATTTCATTAACAACCTTAACAAACTATCATGTCCATCTACCCCACAACCTAAATACCCCTAAACAATCCACTACTCTATACTATTATTTAGCCCCAACAAACATTCAACTAGCCCCATACCTGTTTCAAACCTCCTTCACAGACTACCACCTACACAGATTACTTCCACCCATCAAAAAATGCCACAGCTCACTAAAGCAATTTAAAATAGCCTTCAAATTTAACAAACTCCATTCATATCTACCAAAAAAACTCACACATTGTGGGGACATACACCCCATCCCAGGACCAGACACAACAAACTTCCCAAACACCAATCAAAACAACCCTTTACTCCAAAGGCCAAAATCCTATCTTCTCTTTCTTAATCTAAACATGAGGAGTATCCTTAACAAAGTCCATGACCTCCATGCCCTATTAGCTCTATACAAACCTGAAATTGTCCTACTAACTGAGACCTGGCTAAAACCAGAAATCCACAATAATGAAATTACAGCCCCAGGATATAATATCATTTGCAGAGACAGAATAGGCAAAAGGGGTGGGGGGGTAGCCATAATGTACAAAGACCACCTCATCCTCGAACAACTTGATATTACCCTACTAGAACTCAATAATGCAGAACTTATTCTTGCCAAATTTCAACTAAACCCAAACAAACATATTAATATTATCGGCTGCTACATCCCCCCAGGAAATAATATCACAATCTTAGAAAACCTACTTGAATACATCTCTACCTCCCTACCCCAAGAAAATATCCTACTTGGTGACTTTAATATAGACTGGCTCAATTGTTCTAGCCAAAATCCACTCACCCAGATCACGTCCCCCACCAGAAATTACAAAAGATCCAAACGCCAATCCATACTGGACTAGATACTCTTATCCCACCCATCCTTTGCATCCCTAACTGGATGTCTACCGGACATTCTCAGTGACCACCAATCAACATATCTACTAATAGCCAAAACTCCCCAAATAAGCCAGGTAACTCAAAGAGAAGTCAGAAATAAAAAGAACTTTAACCCTGATAACTTCATCAATGACGTAAGATGTTGCAATTGGACCCCTCTAAAACAATTAACACTAGAAGATGCAGTAATGTACTTTAATATAACCTTCATAAAAATTCTTAACCATCATGCCCCCTCTAGAACCACAAGAATAAAAGCTAAATATGCACCCTGGCTTACTAAACCCACCAAATCTATTCTCTTAGAAAAGGACAAAGCATGGATCCAATTTCACAAAAACAAAACCCATCTAGGCAAACAAAAATACTTAGAATTATGGAATAAAGCCAAAAAATGCATCAAAATAGACAAAATCAGCTATTACCAAAATCTACATGAAAAACATGCAAAAAACCCTCAGAAGTTCTGGGCTGCAATTAACTCTGTATTGCAACCTGGGAAAACTACAACCCCCTCACCTACAACTGGGAATAACCATGATAACACCCCCACCTAGTTTAATAAACATTTTAATGAGACAATCCAAGCCCTAGAAAATAACCAACTGAACACCAGACCCCACACCTTAACAAACACACCAACTACAACAGAACCACTAGAACAACAAACTAATAATTCCCAATTTATCTTTCAGCCAGTATCAATCAAAACTATTCAAAAACTTCTCCAAAACCTCAAACCCACCACTCTGGCTGCCGATAACCTACCCTCAGAATACCTCCAAATAGCTGCACCAGCTATAGCCTACCCTGTTGCAATCCTCATCAAAAGGTCCATCTCCGAGTGCAAAGTACCCCACATATGGAAAACCTCCCATATTATACCATTACACAAAGGAGGTAACTCCTTTGAATTCAACAACTATCATCCTATTGCTATTTTATCACCCTTATCTAAAATCTTAGAATGGGTTATACACACACAACTCATGGATTACCTTCAGAAAAACAATTTGCTATCCAAAAACCAACATGGTTTTAGACCCTTTCATAGTACCACCACTGCACTAATAGCATTAATCAGTACAGAAACAATGGACAACTAGTCTCTGCCATATTCTTAGACTTATCTAAAGCATTCAATATGGTTGATCATAACAAACTTCCCCATATACTATCTACCCTAAAACTCAGTTTCTCCTCCATCACATGGTTTAAGAACTATCTACCAGGTCGCCAACAGGCTGTAAAATGGCAAAACCAAATATCCAGTCTACTACCAGTATCCCTTAGGAGTCCCACAAGGCTCCATCATAAGTCCGTTAATCTTCACTCTATTTACCAATCAGTTCTCATCCTCCATGCCAAAAGCCACAATAATTCAATATGCAGATGACACCACAATCATATGTGCCACCCCAACACTCGAACACCTCCACTTCCAAACACAAAAATGCTTCTCACAAGCTGAAACCTGACTTGGCAACCACCAGCTTATTCTTAACCCAGCTAAAATCAAATTACTCCTCTTCACCTCTTATAGAACCTTCCCCCATTCAGACAACTTCACTATCACCTCTAATAACAAAAATGTTATTACCCCAATGACCCACACCAAACTTTTAGGCATGGAAATAGACAATCACCTAAGATTCGACATGCATATTGCACAAACTGTAAAAAAAAAAAGGTTCACAAAAAACTAGGGCTACTTTATCGTAACAAGCAATTTCTCTCCAAGCTATCCAAAACCACAATAGCCAGGACCCATCTACTATCCACCCTCCTCTATGCATTCCCAGTATTTACCAACCTCCATAAAACAGAACTATCCAAACTAGAAACCTGCTATAATAAGACAGCTAAATTTGCAACTGAATCAGCATATAGAACACACCACTGTGTAGCTCTCAAAAAACTGAACTGGTTGGAGTTCCCTTAACCTCCTTGAAGTTACCAAACATAAAAATGAGGCAGGAAAATCTCTCTTTAGCTGCTACATTTCCAAACTCTGGAACTCCCTGCCTACCCACCTAATATTAAATAACTCCACAACACAATATAAAAACTACTAAAATTCCACCTCAGTAACAACTGGCTATGATCTTGTCTCACCCCTGGGTAAAAACTGAATTCAAGAAATATCGACAGTCATTGGTAATGTCAAATCAAGTTTCTCACATGTAACTGTCTGCTTTTATAAGCAAGAAATATCTATACTCATGGATAATCTCAAGTCTAGTTTCTCACATGTAACTGTCTGCTTTTATAAGCTAAGACAACATTATAAAACTATCTACAAATCTGCTAAGTATTGTATATATGCTATCTGTATAAGTCTAAAATATACTGCATGTGTATAGAAAGTAATATACTGTATGATGAGATGATTATGACATCTCCGACAACTATCTTGTCCATATTTACCTATGTTTGTAAACCTGTTTTTGTATGTGTATACCACCATCCTTATTAACTTGTTCATATATATATATATATATATATATATATATATATATTCAATGCACCTTTTGTTCTCATATGTAAATGGAGTTTTTCTCCCCCGGGTCTCCGCTGAAAATGGACATGTGTCCAGTCGGACTCTCCTGGTCAACAAATGTAAAATAAAATAAATAAAAGGAATCTCTAGTCCCCTTGTTTTGCAGGCCTCTTCTGCCGGGGGGGGGGTGTTGCCTTCCATTTTAGCTCCCCCCTCTGCCTCTGGGGGAACTATCTCTATGTGTGTCCTGGAAAGGACCCTGGGGCTTTCTGAGCCACATTTTTTGACCTCATGGTTGATTCCTGAAAAAGGTCCTCTGAGAGGTTGGAAAATGTAGACCCACTGCAGACAGGGTTCTTTACATCTTTCTCACAACTGGAGAGTGTGTCCTTCACTGTGGGGCCAAACAATGAAGAGCCATCAAAGGGACCACTGATGAATGAGGACTTGAAGGGCTCTGCAAAATCACACAGGCATATCCAGGCATTCCTCCTCATGGAAATGCCTGAACCCATGGCCCTTGAGGCACCTTCTGCTGCATGCAAGATAAGCCTTATGGATGAGCTAGATATAGCTTGCAGGGTAGCCAACTGAGAAGCTACTGAAGATTGAGCCTCAACAATTTTGGTTCCAGAAAGAGATTTTGATAGCACTTTAATCAAATCTCTTTAAAGTCTTGCATAATGTGCCAGAGAGTTCAGCAATCTGCGTGCAAAAGGTGATGAAATATAACCACACTTCCCAAATCTGTCCTTTACCCTAGACTCTCTGCTGGGAGAATGGACAGTAGAACTCCATTCCACAAGTTCCTTTTTTGTAGCTGCCGCCATGACCATGGCACCCATTTACTGTAATATTCCTTGCCTATTGGTGGAGCCAGAATCTGGTCTGGCCTCTTAGGGATTGGCTCAGCCATATTAGGTTCTTTCCAAGCCTGCCTAGAGACCAAGTTAATGGGCTCATTAACGGGCAGAGTAACCCAGGAAGTAGATGGGCCAGCTCCAAAAGTTTCCAGAAATACTGATTCCTTCAGAGAAGGGTCTTGGGAAGACCAGCCACCCTTCTGCTTAAGGATTTCAAGAATGTCTCCAAATGAGACATCATTGGGTGGTGATTTTGGGGACCCTGCCCCTTCATCTAAGTCACTATCCTTAGTGACTGACTCTTGAGGAGAGTCCAAGTGCCTCCTTTTGCCCTTCCTCTTCCTAGGGACTTCCTAAGTGGGGTGATCTGGTGAAGTATCAGAAGAGATTAGGATACCCTGCTGGGTTGTCTGGAAGTTTTGGGCTGGCTGTCCCTGCGGGATAGAATGTAGTGGCTCATGGTGCAAAGCCATCTGAGAAGTAGAGGGTGGATCCAAGGGAGTAGGACCCATCTGTCCTGCCAGAACAGAGAGCACTCTCTTCACAGCCTCAAAGGCAGATCACCCCAGAGAGAAGGAAAACAGAGCCAAGAAAGTAAGTTTCTGGTACATCATCTCCCTCCATTCCAAGAGCAACCCACCCGAGGTGGAAGCCAGAGCCAAGCTGTCCAGTGCCAAATCTCTGAGAGGAAAACCTTGGAGTCGACTCCAATCTCCTGGATCTGACAGGGATGCTTCGACTTTGAAAGTCATCCAGCTCTCAGCATGCAGGAGCTGGTGCACTCAGAGCAGTATCCAGATCCGAAGAAAGGGCTTTCTTATGATCTGAACTAGATGGACCCACAACACTCAGATCTAAAGATTCTAAAACAATAGGCTGGATTAGAGAAGGAGCAGTAATGGGTGGAGTTGTGGATGATCATGCTTCCTGACCTGAGGGGGTAGGAGCTGCAAGAACGCCCGTCTGAATTCGTGCTGTGAGGAATGTCCTCATCATTGTCTCCACACACATTTCAGTAAGATGCCAGGATGAAGACTTAGAGTACCTTTCCAAAAAGGGGAAAACAGTCTGGATGGCACTGGATTCAAACTAGAGGAGTATATGGTCCTGGGTAGACCCTTTGGATCCAAGGCCATAGGATCTGAGGAAGATTTTGTCAGATATGAGGAAGGACGAATAGTAACAAGTTTCAGATCTGATTTCTTTATTTTTTTAGGAGGTTCTGATGAAGAAGAGGTGGAAGACTCCAAAGGTTTAGACCTCTTCAATGGGTCTTTAGTTTTCTGTTTGGGGGATTGAGCCCCAATGATGGCTTCAGAAAAAGAGGAGGGAAGTAAACCCTTTAGTATCAATTTATTTACCCTGTCCGCAAGAGTACGTGGATTAAACTTGTTGCAAATGCTGCAGTCTGTATTAAAATGAGCTGGACCCAAGCAATAGACGCAAAGAGAATGAGTATCAGAGAGAGGCATTTTTTCTGTCCACACTTCTCACTTTTTTTTAATCCTGAAGGACCTTTTTGGGACATCCCGTCAGTAATATCAACATTCAAAAATATTCAACTTTTTTTTAAACTAGGAAAAGATAAAAAAAAAAAGTAAATTATTACCAATGATACTAAAGAAATTACACCAGGGTCAATGAAAAGGGAAGATAATACCAGCAGTGATAAATTTTCAGCACACAGAGTGTGAAAGTGTTGAGAAGGAAACTAGGCCTAACAACAATGGTAGAAAGAAAAATACACTAACAAGTGTACAAACGAGTTTAGAAGTACAGAGATGCAGAAGAAAATATATTAAGCAAACAAGCTGTTTGAAAGAGGAAAAATATATGGAAAAAGACTTATCTCCCACTCTATAACTTGAGAACTGAAAGCGACCACGTCTAGACACGAAAATGGCAAACGAGATCAGAGAGATGTTAGGAGTTGGCACATTATGGGTAGTGAAGGAGCTTGAGAGTTTTTCTGAGGCTACAAGCCAGTGTAACAGCCGAGTTGGATCTCAGGATTGGATCTGAACCCATTAGTTGAGGATTGAATAAAAACTGACATCAGATTAAGATATTTCTTCAAGATCACACAATTTTAGCAAATTAGCTTAGCATTATTACCCCATTAAAAATGATGTTTCATCATAGTTTAAATGCTTGCAGCAGTTAGTGACAGTTCTGCTATGAACCTCTGAGTTACTAGATGCTAGAGAACCACATTGCTGAACACAAACATCTGCAACACCAAATGGGAAAAACGCAAACTGTGTTTTTTTGCAGTGAAGTAATTCTCTGTACACCCATCTTGTCAGAGGAGAGCCCTCTTGCACCCCTTAATATATATATATGCCAATCCCAGGGTCACACAAGTGCAAAGAAAAGAAAAATCTTCAAAAACAAACAAATCACTGCTGGCACACGCACACACAGACACACATAGAAACCATAAAGGCAGTGATGTCCTATTGAAAATGCTCATTGGCATTTTGCACCTCAGTATCTTCTGAGTCCTGGATACAGGGTTGTTGCTTGGCAAATTTCAACTTACTAAACTGTACAGTCGTCATTAGTGACACAGTCATGAATTATTTAACACAGTTAGTGGGTTTTTTTTTTTCTTTGAGGCAACTGCTATACTTTACAGTAGCCTGTTACGTATTTAAGCTAGCTGGGGTATACCACTGGTGCAGTTAAAGCAGCAGTTTCCTCAGGCCACATTACAGTAAAATTACTATAATATGAAAGCAGCTCTGTTTAAGTATATGCCAATTATTTTGCAAAAAACTTTTATGCTACTCATATCATACATAGGATGCACCTAATTTATTGACTGAAACTGTATTAAGTATTTGGTTTGGTTATTCACAAACATTTCCTTACTTTATTCAGTTCGTTATTTTTATACCATTAAAAAAGGGGCTATGGGGTACATCCCAACACAGTTCTGTAAAATGTTTACAAAGCAGCCGTGCAGCAAAAATCTTCTTTGCTATCAGACAGATCATTTTGTAGTTTACCAAAAAATGCTCAGTATAAAAACCTAGGCTGACTCTTGTTTTACTTCTGATATAAACTTCAACGGCTGTCTTTAATTATCTGATGTGGGGATATATGACTCGATGATCTTGTCAATTTTTATTGCTGATTTTCTGCTCTGCTGAATCTATATGCTCTATAAACTGTTGCAGATGTGTGATTTTTATTTATTTTCTTTTTAGCTGATGGCCTATGAAGGCTTAGATTCCCTAAACATTATGTGCTAAGGCTTGTAAAAGACCATTACATTGCTACAGTTGTGGGTTTTATGTCCGTAAAAGGGTTGTGCTGTTTCAGGCTTATGACTCCACATTATATTTGCCTATTTAAACTAAAACATATATTAAGTTAGGTAAATAGAAATATATTATTTCAGGCATGCAATAAACAGACAATGGCATCTCCTCATGGACCTTGCAAATCAATAGCTTATTAACATTTTAACTAGTTACTAAATTGTGGTGCATTCCTAAAAACATATATATATATATATATATATATATATATCCAGATCCAGCTGGGTCCATCTTCCTCACTCACTATTTGGTACAATGAATCAGTATTTGTCATATTTTATCCGGAAACTATTTTGCTCCATATCAGCCATGCTCCCATGATGACATACTTGTTACAACAACTGGCATGTAGGTAAATACATTCATCATGTGTTACCACCAGTTATCCCTCTAGTCACTAACAAGCATCTTCCTACAAAGCAGATAACTTTATTTGGTTATTTATTTGCTTAGTTGTTTACTTATTTTTATAACCAAACTATTCTTAGCGGAAAGAGGCCATTTATACCTAAATCTTCAGCGGAACGACATTCTGATTTTTGGCAGCATAACTGCCGGCAGCATGTTGTTTGCGAAAATGATAGTAAACCGTGCAATACACTATCATCATTTGTATAGAACCTGGTTGATTGGATGCATACCCATAAATCTGCCCTGGGATTTTCACTGGCCTAGCCAAGCTGGAGAAAGGGGATGCGGCCTGAGGGTGGGTTCTGGCAAGGAGATAATGGTCACAAGACTAAACTGCAATGAAATTCCTATGAATTACATATAATATGTGTTAGTTAAAAAAGATCCAAAATGCAATTAAAAAATGGATACAATAAAACAACAGTGAATTATAACTTGGACACAAAGGATAGATATTGTGGTATAAATCTGCATCAATGGCATAACAAAAGTATGTTGTTTTATGGAGGTGTGTTTCTTAAGTCTGGTATACTAATGAGTGAGATAATCACAGTAGGAGAGGTAGGCATCAGATTATACAACAACAACTAGCAGTATAACAGTAAATGCCCAATTGTTAGTTATTCAAATCGTTATCAGTGTAAGAAAACATACAGCAACAAACAATTTTATAATACAGAAATAATGTAAACATTCATAAATATGTGATTAAAATATATTTACAAATTGTGAAATGAAGTTTAGGTACCCCCACTCCAAACAAGTTATATGGTATTATATGTGTGTATACTATATTTCCATGAGAACACCCAAAGTCAGCTGTAAACACATCAACAACATAAAGACAAAAGGACAGAAGTTGACACACCAGTATGCATGTGCTGAGTAACAGCCTGGGCATATGCATAATCTTAATTTTAAAGTTCACATCAAATATCATTTTTTCTACCATCACATTCCCTATATATAAAACAAAAACAGTAAGGGCATATTCCCCTACCCCTGGGAACGGAGTGATCTCACATACTTGTTGCTCATCTGTTTAGTTGACTATATGCAGTCGAATAAATAGTTGTCAACTACTCACACATTCAGAAAACGCATGGATGCCTATATGTGTGTGTGTGTGTGTGTGTGTGTGTGTGTGTGTGTGTGTGTGTGTGTGTTCCATACACTAGATCGAATTTTCACTAATTTGAAATAGTGCATGGAATGCTCAATGCAGCGAAAGTGCACTTAATCAAAAGTGAACTTACGCAAAGTATTTTCATTTGAAATGTGTTGTTTTTCTTGTATTTTCATGCTTTTAAACGAAAATAAGTGGGGGGCTTCACCCCCTACCTTTATATATCAACTCCAGGGTTGCACAACATTGGGGAGGGGGGGAAAACCCCTGTTAAGTGCCTTGTATACTGGTTGTCGACCAAATGAGCTGTCGACCAAATGAATGTTGATCAAATGGTCTGTCGATCTTCTGAAGTAGACCATATATATATATATATATATATATATTTATATATATATATGGTTCCCCTTCATATGATCGAAGTTCTCTAAACTCGAAACCAGAATCTCAAATTTAGAGAAACTCGAATATATGAAAGGGACAAAAAAAAAAATTAACACCTTTCAAATGTTTTCACCCCCTGCACCCCCCCTACTGAAATATACCTACTCCAATATCGCACTATAGTGAAGGAAAGGGAAATCTCCTATTTCCCGCTATACGCGTAAGCGCAAAACCGAAGATTTTCGATTCCTCCGCTATAGTGCGGTCACGGAACATTCACATTTAAATTGCTAGGGTACAGGAGGACCTGGCCCCCTGCAATAAGGTAAGTTAACTTTTTATTTTTCTAAACCTCGGGCTCCCATTCACAATTTCGAGTGAATGGAAGTTTGAGATTCTGGTCTCAAGATTATGAATATCAAGCTTCCATCCATTCGGTCTTGTGAAGGGGAACTATATATATATATATATATATATATATATGTGTGTGTGAATGTGAATTTGTGTGTGTGTGTGAGTGTGAGTGTACCTGAAATGATGTAAACAACATATGATCTCAAAATATAGGTAAAGAAGTAGGGGGATCCTAAATGAAAGACCAACACTGGTAGAGTTTTTAATATATATAATTAGCAAGGGGTGTGGAGGAAGGGCTTACCCCCCCCCCACAAAAACATTGAGAAATGTGGCATCTAACCACATAGAAAAACACATTTTCTCAATGGTTTCTGGAGGGGAAGAGAAGCCCCCCCTTTACCCCTCCATGTGTGTGTGTGTGTGTGTGTGTGTGTGTGTGTGTGTATGGGGGGGGGGATTCCACTCCTCCACTCCCTACTAATTATATATATTAACTCCGAGGTTGCACAACAGGAGGGAAAGGGCATACACCCTTTGTTGGTATAATTACAATTTTGTCAGTGTTTTTCAGTTTGAGTATTTTTCAGTTTAGATCTTTTTACTTTTAGATATTTTGCTGTCAATCATTTTTTACTGATGTAGAATTTGATGAGGTTAATACAACTGAAACTATCAAATTCCAAGACATTAGCAGAAGGGGCTTTGGATCTCTTGAAGGTGAAGATCACTATTTTGTGGTCTGACTCAAGCAGGGAGGGAGATACCATGAAAAACGCGCCCAAATAGGATATACTTGTAAGGACCAGATTGAAAATATTATGTCCTCTAGTGGGCTTGTAAATTATCTGATCCAGGCCAAGGACTTCATCATATACCCTACATTGGAGTTTTTCTCTGTGGTTAGATGTTGTCATAGTTCTCAATGACTGACAGTAAAATGATAGACAACAAAATATCTAAAACTAAAAATATCTAAATGCAAAAGATTGACCACATCTAACCACAGAGAAAACCATAGAAAGTTGGAAAACCAGTTTACTGACGGGAAGTCTCTCAATAGAATGTAGATCTTGTTTATAGGGAGTTCATTGAGTACATTTAAAAAGCTTACATGATTATCAGAGGATGTGAAGGGTGTCCTGTAGCAGGCTATAATGATAGTTTGTTCTCTTTATGGTGATTTGGAGTTCTATCAGGTCAGTTTATGAGTCTCTGGGAATCTGCCTGGAGATGATATAATCCTTAACAAATATGAAGATGCCACCACAGCTGCCTTCAGGCCTGAAGGCATGGTGAATGCACAATCCAAGTATGGAGGGAGCGCTTTCTTTATATTTCATAGGCTCATAGGTATACACTAGGCTAACAATCACCAGGGCCTTTATAAGTCTACCCACATAACCCAGCCCAACTGTGTCCTGTGTATCATTTGAAGGGGTATGTTAGTTAGGAATTTGCTAAAGGTTTAGGGGGGATGGTATGTTAGGGCATATTTACTGTCTGTCTGTCTCTATCTATCAGACACATGAGGGGCAGACAGGGGGTGAACCCCCAATTTCCAATCCAGTGGTTAAAGTGATGGGGCACCTATTGCAGATTGTGGGGATCCACAAGGATACAGATCTGTCTCACCTTTATTTATATGCAAGCAAAATTTAAATCCCTGGATCTAGTGGCTTTGGTGCTGTTCATCTGCAAAAGGTCTATCAGAGCAGGATCTAAGGATGCCTTTTATGCCAGACACAGATTGCCTCTCAGTAACCTCTACGAGATTTGAGTATAGAGATAAAGCTTTAAAGGACAGTGTGCTTATATCCTTCATTCTCTTAGTGAGGACCCTTTGTGGACATTCCAATTGCTGCATATGCCTTGTCAAGTATATACTAAAGCGAGCACTGGACTCAATGATGGGGCTGATAATGGCCAAGTAAAGTGGTACTATAACCTCCTTGGACCTGGATGTCTTACTTATACGTTGGGTGACAGAGAATGATTTTCTTACTACCTCGGCCATGTGTTAGTCAAAGGTCAGACTACTGTCTACATAAGTTCCCAGATGCATAACTATTGCGTCAACTCTTAGGGTTGTCTTTTTGATGGAGTAATTAATCTGGAAGGATGTTTTCCCAAAATGTACTTCATGGTATTGAGTTTTAATCAGTGGCTTTGGCACCAGTCATTTGTCTGTGTTAGACCCTCTTGCAAGATGTTAGTGTCTTGGGAGGAATTTATAATAGCTCTTAATTTGTAGTCATCTGCAAACCTAGTGAGCCAAAGGCCCTTGACATGACCATCAAGAAGTACATTCCAAGCAGGAGTGAGCCCAGCACTGAGCTCTGAAGTATCCTGCTGGTGACCGGTCTCTTAGCAGAGGTGGTCTTACCAATCCTGGGCCCTATCTATCTGTGAGCCAGCTGGCAATCTAGCACATTATGTAGGGATTTATGCCTAGTTTTGTGAGTTGGTCAACAATAACAGAGTGGAGTATTGTATCAAATGTCTTAGCCAGGCCTAGATAAGTGCTATGTACCATTTTTCCCTCATCCATTGCCTTGGTGGGCAGTGAACTCCCATATCCATGAGCACTATGTTCAGTATGTTTGAACCTCTGGTTGGAGTGCCCAATAACTGGTCAAGGGTATATGTGTTAATAAAGTCCAATAATCATTATGTAGGCAAGTCTGAGGCAATGTATTTATACCAGTGTATAGAGGGGTAGTTAAAGTCTACCATGAATAGGGTATTTGTTTGGATGGGGAGTTTCTCATGTGACATAGATGGTGACCTATACCTTGCCAAGACATGATAATGGACTTTTGTCTATTGTGAGTTGCACATGGATGAACTCCTGGCCATCATCCTGTTTAACCAACCTAGAAATACATTTGTTGCTAATGTAAATCGAGACACCTTCACCTTTTGTCCCAGTCTGTGAAACTGATGGTCTACATGTGTGGAAGGCACTGAAGCTTTGTACTGCTGGGATATTTTCTGCAGCTTTAAAGCAAGTTTCAAGTAACTCCACAGCTGTCTGTATTCTCCAGAATAAGGAGAGATTGTATGGTATGGAGTTTCATGCTACAGCTCCAAGCACTGAGCAGTATCACCTTTAGGTTTCTTTAGGTTTTATTTGCTATGTCAGTTGGTTTGTCAAATTGACACTGCCTAAAACAGCTCTAAGGGGTGGGTCAAGATTGAGCCAATATTCAGAAGCCTGTGGGGACAGGTACCGATCATACTTGGCAAAGCAATGTGGTTTGTTAAACATGTCTTCTTATGCTGACAGATATTGAATCCCCCTGGAATGACACCAGAAGTTAAGCCAATTGTTGAAGTCAGTCATCTTTTGTTCATAATGTGGCATCGTCTTTGGTGATGGTAAAATGCTGCTCATTTTATAGTACACACCTGTTTGGAACACATATTCAGAAAGATACATCACCATCATTATCAAATCCATTTTTCCCATTTTCTACATGGGGCCAGGATGTCATACAGCTGTCACCATCTCTCGTTCTATTCAGTGCTACTCTTGCCCCTTCTTTGACACTCATGCCTGACTGTCTCAGGTCTTCTCTCACACAATCCATCCTCCTCTTTATTGGATGCCCTCATTTCCTCTTGACTTCTTCCCGTCTGTCTCAAATCTTCTTCATCAGATTGTCTTCTACTTTTCTGCATATGTGCCCAAACCACTGTAATCTGTTCTTCTCAACCTGCTCTGCAACTGGAACTATCCTGGCTTCTGCTCTTATGTTCTCATTTCTTCATCTGTCCCACAGTGTGCATCCTTCCACCCCATCTCAGGCACTTCATCTCCATCACCTTTAACTTCCTCAACTGCTCTGCCTTTACTGCCCCAGGTTCTGTACCATACAGTGGCACTGGTCGTACCACTGTTTTGTACACCTTACTTTTCAGCTTCTTTGGCATTCTTTTGTTATAATTACCCTTGGGTGCCAGTTGGCTGAGAGCCCCTTGGATTCTAGCTTTGACCTCCTTATTCTGACTATCCTTTTCCTCAACCACTCCTCCCACATATTTGAAGCTGTTAACCTGTTCGACTAGTTTCCCTTCTATGTCAGTTCTCAGCTTCTGATTTCTCCATATGCTGCCATTACAACTCTCTCATCCGTACTCAGTTTCATCCCATGTGCTTTCAGTTTTGCATTAAATTTCCCAATCCTTTGTGTATAGTGCATTTAATACTGTTCTTTGTCACCATCTGCTGGTTCTTACAGAAACTGGCATACGCATTTCAATCAAAACTTTTTAAAATATAACACATAAGGTTATTAGGAGAAGTTAGTATAATCCTGCAAGGATATGAATGCTGGATGCATACCTCTCAAATGAATATCATTATGAGGAACATTCCTCATTTTCTGTCTTATAAATTCCATATTTCACACTGGTAAATAATACTAAATCATATTAATTCACTACAAGAACCAAAATAACTTTTTTGTAAGTATGAAGAAACAATTATGCACTACGCTATGAGTTTTCAAGTTACAGTTTTTACTAAGTATTCCACATTTTGGAGATGGATGGTTGAGACCTATACCTAACCTGGATGTTACCTATTACAGGAGAAGAGGATTAATCAATGTTTACTTTTGCAAATAATAAGAAAATAAAACAGCGATGTACTGTATGTTTTGATATTATATATTTTAGCAATAATCCATGACTGGGTATGGGTATCACAGGATTTTTTTCCATGGTTGGCATGGTTTGATCATGAGGGCGAAGTTGAGAGTAATCAAAGAGAATTGTGGATAAATAATGTGATAACCTAATAACCAATGCAGAACCAAACGCAGAGCAAAGCAGCGGTCAAAACTTCTTTTATTTAAATTCCAGTAAAATAAATGCAAACAGTTAAGCGCTTTCATCCCACAATTCCACAGGACTTCTTCAAAACAACATTAACAAGCAAACCCCAACCTTAAATAGACAACAATTAACTAAATTGGTGCTGCTTATTTGTGTTGTAGGTTTGTGGATGTGTGTTGCTCTGTTTGTTTATGTTGTGATGTGGGTGTTGTGGTATATATGTGGTCTGGTGTGTGCTGTGTTTTAGGTGTTTTGAATTTTGTGGTTTTGGGCTTTGCAGTTTTGGTGTTTCGGTGTTGTGTGGATTCAATTTCATGGTTTCGAAAAACTGAAATCCGAGATTTCAGTATTTCGAGATTATGAAGTGAATCCATATATATATATATATATATATATATATATATATATATATATATGTATGTTTTAATATATGGTCAATGTATTTTTAATTGTAATGGGTTTGATTAAGTTTTATGTAACTGGGTAATTAATCAGCACCAATTTAGTTAATTGTTGTGTATTTAAGGTTGGGTTGGCTTTTATTAATGTTGTTCTGAAGTCCTGTGGAATTGTGGGATGAAAGCACTTTACATTTATTTTACTGGAATTTGAATAAAAGATATTTACTGCTGCTTTGCTCTGAGTTTGGTTCTACATTGGAGATTTGGTTTATATGTGAAGAATTGAATGTGATAACCTTCCCTAGTTGTGGATTATTGCTACTATACAAAGATATTATTTTAAAAAGAAATTGCTTATATTTCTTAAATAATTTCACTGTATAAGTGAGACATTACTGTTCCTTTGCCTTTTCCCCTGGATACTGATTTATTGCACATGTGCGTGGCTCTTACATCCTCATGTTTGCACAGTACATCAATAGAGCACAAGAGAGGTGATGGAGAAGAAAGAATTTCCATTGTGGTTTGTCTTTATCTTTCCCGCTTTTTTTTTTGTATATTTATCATAAATTATGAAACATTAATGTCTTGTATTATTGACTGTCATAAATTGCAATTGATTTACCAGAAAATCAAATCTACTACCCTGAATGTATCATAAAGACTTAAGAAATTAAAAAGTCATGGGCATTCTGAAACCAAGCAGCTGAAACACTGATGCATCCCATGGGCCTCCACAACAGGAGGTTTAAGGTATTGCACAGTAAAGACCTTAGCTTAGCCAAGTCTTTCTTGCAGCTTTTACTGAATGCTTGGTCTGTGTAGCCTTTTTACCCTTTGCTTAAATACATACATATATACATATGTGTTGTCGATTTTCGTAGGAGTTCCTAAGATAAAAATATTGCCAGTAGAATAGAATATAAAATCATAAAATGTACAGGGTATATACAATATCACAAGAATACAAACTAAGCAGATATACATATGTAAAAACCTCAGTACATGAAGGAAAAGACTAAGCTACAAACAACACAAAGCTGATTAGTAATTAGATAAGTAGTTTTCAAGACAAGACCTGTGAATAAAAAAACAATTGATTATGCCTCTACAGTATGTTACTAGAGTGAGAGATGCTAAGTAAGGACTTCAGGAAAGGAATTTTAACGTCTCTCTGTCTGTAGATATATTTTGTATACCTAAAACTAATTCATACTGAAGACATCTAAAATGGCAACATATTGTTCTAGTAATGAGTTTGATTAATATAAGATGCTGAAAATTGTTAGCACTGCTGCCCCACATTGTGTGGTTCCTCAATTTGACTCCTTCCAAACTGCCCTTAGCTGTGCTTGCTGTACGTGAATGAGTGCGAGTGTGCACGTGTGAGTGTGTGTGCATGTGTGTGTATTTCCTTTTGTAGTTTAGCACCCTATCTGAGATGTCTGCCAGTCTTTTACCTGACTCTCAGTGCCAAGATAAACTCTGGTTCCCTCAAGACTCAAATGAAGTGGATTATATGTGTAACTGGAGAATTACTGAATAAATGTGGCATATAATAAAAAAAAGTTTCTTTTAAAGGGCACAGGGGATAAGCAGAGAAACCTTGTAATGTCTGCATAATTTCTTTAACAGATTTCAAAAGTTTTGGAAAACTTTACAGAATTTTCTAGCATCTCTGTTTACATGTCATGTGGAAGTTATACAGAATGAGTAAACTGTTTTTAATTAATTACTTAGATAAAGTAAAGTCACATACAAAATGCCCAGTTTTAATAATGGATACACAACACTGTACACATCAGTCACGTTTTTCTTTTGGGTCTTCTTCTCAGCACTATGTTTTTGTATGCAACAACACTTCTTCCACATCACTAGAAAACCCTAAACCTGAAAATCCTTCTCCCTCATCATTCTTTTCTTCCACTTGTATTGTACATGCTCTAAGTGCCCATTTAATTACCTGTTACATCATCAGATTTATCTTATGTACTGCCAGCTGTACATTTGTCTTGCTGTCAATCTGCTCCTGTTCTCTTGCTTGCTTGCATCGTCCATTACTTCTTTCAGACTTAAACTGTCCTGTCTTGCCACTCACTGTGATCCTTTAACATCAACATTCCCACTCCATGAACCAGAGTCTGTTGCGTCTGCTAGGCTTACATGCTTCAATGATTCCTGGGTTATATTGCCACAGTCTCACAGTTCTTGCAAGGTCAGCCATGGTGAACAGGCTTGCTTGCACTGCTGAAGTCCCAGAAAAAAAGGACAGTTACTCCAAAGTCCTCAGTAGTAGATCAGGTAGAAGAGGAGGATTTCCAAATCTCAGTGACTCCAAAAAGACAAGGATCGCCACTTATGTAAAATGCTCCTTATCCCTGGGGGCTCTAAATTGTCAAGCCTTGAGTTGTTGTTACAGCATCAGCTTCATGGCAGAAGAACAAAGATGCAGACTTCTAGCCTGGGTTAATAATATTGTTGCACACCCTCTCCAAGTCCTGTGGTAATAGTATAATGTTAACGTTGTCAGCAGCAGTGAATCCAGCATAAACGTGTGACTGCATTTAGGTAGTAGTAATTTGATAGTTGTATAGCACTTTATATGAGCTAGAAATGACATTCATTTACTTCTGTGACTCTTTTGAGAAATGGCTGTGCTTATCCTGCACAGGGGAGGGGTTAGAAAAGGTGCTGTAAACACAGAATGTGTTATCTTCTTCTGACTGGATACTAATATTAGAGGCATCATTCTCTCTATCTGGTCAAAACAAGAAGCAAACACGTTTTGAGACATGGACATGGAACATACGCATTCTTAAGGATAGCCAGCCAGTTTAGTGAATGACTATATCAAACAACTATCAGCAATAATGGATTTCTAATGTGTGACACTGACATTAATGACCTCTAAATAAGGCAAAGCAATCAGCTGGTGTGAAATGTGGGAAAAGTATGTAGATTTCAAGATGTAATGCAAAAGAAACTAAGCTGGAAACAGATGCATCCATTAAGATGTCTTTTACATGAAGCAACAAGTTCAGTGACCTGCTTAAAGAACTTTCAGCTGGCAGCACTAAAGTCTTATGAAACTTTGTACTATACTGAGCAATACAGGCATGTCATAGTGAACAGTTTATATACCCTAACACTAAACCATGATGAGGATTACACCAACCTCGAGAAAGTTCTGAACAACAACCCTAACAAACACACACTCTTTTCTTTCTTTTTTTTTTTTTTTTGTAGAGGTTAGTGCAGTAGTCTGTGGTGATTTAGGGTTCTGGAATGACAAACTTCAGTGACATCCTGCTGCTGAATAAATATCTGGAGCACAATCTGGTCTTTGTGGACAACATCACAGACACAGTAGCAAGTGCAACACTTCATGGAAAGTCCACCTGTCCGAGCAGTGTGCTTTCCTGCATGTACTGTTGCTAGATCTCATGCTCAAATGGTTGTATATGTATCATAATGACTATCATGCCATCAGATTTATTTGAACATGTGGTTTACCCTGAAACTCACAAAGTGCAAGCACATAGTAGTCTCACTCAGCAAATCCCGGTTAAAATACAATATTACAACTTGAATCAAAAGCCACTGCTGCTAACAAATATAAATAATTTTTCTATTTGCACCACAGAGGATTTCGTCCCATTAAAAAATGGAACTTCTTCAGATAAAACATTTTTAAAAAACACAACCATTTAAAAAAGCAATTGACCAATGAAAATTCTTAAAAAACACACACTTTTGCAATATAATCAATAAGAATAATAGATTAATTAAATACATAGGCTGGTGATGAACACGCCTCCTTCTATGTGAATCTACCAGTATTAGACCAATAAAAACCGCATATTGAAAAGCGATACCCAATAGCCTTCCTATTATAATTCAGTCATAATAAACTGCTACAGACACGCCCATTCCTGTATGTGTCCGTGACTTTACATCATTTCTTTATACTATGATGTTTTATATACAATGACATTACCTTCATGTTATAACATTGAAAAATATTTATTCAACTTTTATTTAAATTCAATTAAACATCTTTTGAGTCATAATTATACTAGAATATAAATGAATGACACTGACTATAGATGAGCGCATCTACAAATATTAGACCAGTAAGATCACATATTAAAGTGCGATAACCAATAGTCTTCCTATTATAATTCAGTCATCATAAACTACTCCAGACATGTCCATTCCTGTATGTGTCCATGATTTCACATCCTTTCTTTATACTATAAGTAATATTTTATATACAGTAACATTGCCTTCATAAGATGTGCAGCAGGTAAAGGTGATAAAGGATAATGAAGGAAACATACTCACAAGCAAGGAGAGTGTGTTGAGGAGATGGAAAGAGTACTTTGAGGGGTTGATGAATGAAGAGAATGAGAGGGAGAGAAGGTTGGATGCATACCTCTCAACCTGGAAACATCAAAAATCTGGACAAAGCCCACAATAAATAGGTACAAATCTGTACGCTGATTAACATAAAATTTGCATGCATAATTATGCAACCCCGCCTACTCCAGTGGAATTGTGGGATACCATCTTTCAAACGCAAACTGAAGAACAGATAACCAAAATAAGGCACCAGAGTCCCCCTGCAGCCATTCCAATGTCCCATTACTTGGGTATTTTGCACCATTTACCATAAACGCTAATGTGCATACTGCTTTACTTCTACAATGATTATTTGGATTTTATATTTACATTTTATAGCACAATGCACAAACACTAATAGACATCTGCTAAACAAATCAATACTGTCTCACAATGAAAATAGACTTAGCATCATAGCTCTCAACCTCTTAGCACAAAAAACCTGGATAAAGCCAATAATGAAGGAATACAGAATTAATTTCTCACTTCTCACCATAGCTCTCAACCTCTTAGCACAAAATAAAACTGGAGAAAGCCAATAATGGGGCAATATAGCCCCCAAAAATATGGAGAAATTTCAAATACTGATCTTATAAACTCAAAAAATGCTAGAATAAAAGGTTTTGTGTTACCATTTATTTCTGAAAAATATGAAGTCTGAAATTCAAATGCCTATAATTATTTAGTGGATTCAATCCTTCACTGATTTGCCACAAAAATGCAGAAAACCACAGATTTTATGAGGAACAGAACAAAAATATGAGGCATAAATCTGGAAGTGGTGGTGGGTAGGGACTTCAGGCTCGTCTTACCTGTACCCAAGGTTCATGGTTTGAGCCTGAGTACCTCTAGCCACCAGGAATATTCACCTGGGGCATTTTACACAAACAGGCACACACACACACATATGTACTCACTCACTTACTCTCCTCACAACAACATGTACACAACACAATATCTAGCTCTTTAACTAGCCTGTAACCTAACCCATAAGCAATCAGATACACACTCCTACCTCTAATGCTAAAACATTCACTATATCTTAATCTTTCAGCAATAGTAAATGAACCTCATACAACCTCTAAAAATGTGGATGTTTGAAGCATTAAGATGTGGATCATCTGACATTACAGTCTTTCAACAAAACATATGTATCACATCAACAAATAAACAAAAGCAATTCTGACAAACTTAAGTATGTGTTGTACCTAATATGAATAAACCATTTTTTCAGCTTACTCATTGCTTAGCTGAGATGGCATTCATTTGCAGGCTAGCGGGTGACATGTCTTTTATTAATAGCTGTTTAATAGAATGCTCATTGATCTCAGCGGATGGAATGAATTCATCAGTAGTGGATCGTAACCACTGCTGTACCTTTACTCTGCTTCTACTAGACAAATCCAATTCTGACACAACTTGCTATCACGATTATTTTTTTTTGCTTGAAACACTTCACAGATATTGCAATTAATTAGCATCTCCTTCTCAGTCAAGGCAGTGATACCATATTTATAAATGATTTTCACCATGTTATTTCCATATTCTAATAGAACTTGCTCTAAAATTGTGTGACGTGATGCACTAAGTTCAAATCCCAGATATAATTAATAACAGCATGTTGTTAGCTTGAGCCATATCAATTATTACAAATAAACCACATTGAAAATTAGAAAACAAATGTATATATACATGCATGCATACATAAATAGCATCAGTGCACAATACAAGTCTTTAGGCTTGTGGTGCTGGTATGATAACATGAATTATGCCTCTAATACTTATATAGAGGAATAAATCTTAAAAGGGGATGCAATTGGCTTGAACTTACATTTGGAGCTAAAAGTACACCAGCAGCAGATTTTGTATTAATTTCTTTGTTGGCTCTGATGTTGAAAATCGTTTGTATGTCTTAAGTTCAACGAGTTTATTTACTCATATACAGCTCAAAAACATGAAGCACTCTTTGCAAGTGGTTTTTATGTCTCTTTAAATGGAAAATGCTTCCTTCCTTCATTCATTTCTGCCTGAGTGGCTCAAACACATAAATGCATTGTCAGAATCTGCCTACACTTTTATCAATCAACCAGGTGCCCTTCCACAAAAACAATGTGAGGAAAGGAATTAAAAGATTATTCAGTACAGCCATTAAACAAAGAAACTAGAACAGTCCATTTACAACTGGCAGCTAAGAAAATTCCAAAATATTCCTCATAAAAATCTTGCAAAAGTTATAATTTAAAATAAGTTCAGCAGCATTCAACCTGCACTTTCAAAATATTTACTTCAGACACTGCTTTTCCTTATATACATCTATAAAGCTAGTTTCTCGTGTAACAATGGGCCTTAGTTAAGAATAAATATTTTAAAGTGTTAATACTGCCAGTCTTCGATAACTATACTCATTGCATGCAGTTTATATGGAAAGGAACAGCAAAGTAGTTTGTCTATCAGAAATACTTTCTTTAAAAGCTACTCCTCAGTGCACACTGGGGTGTATAATACATTACTCCTGCTAGGTAATGAGTGATCAGTCAAGAGTGAAGCAACTGTTTATGGGAAAATACAAACAATGGCAAAAAATTGACTCATTTACTAAATAATTTTGTAGATGTTATTGAAAACCCATGAGTCACGAACTCACGACAGATACACTGGCCTCAAAAATTCCTATAAAATATGCATCTATACATATATAAAGACAAATATTCACATTATCTCTCTCTCTCTCTCACACACACACACACACACACACACACACACACACACACACACACACACACACACACACACACACACACACACACACAGTGAAACCTTAAGCAAAAGGGTACCCGACTACCTGTCAATGTCATCAGAACTCCTAATCACGGATTCACGGTGCAGTTATGGATTGCTGCAGTCCTCAAGTATTCAAACAAAAGCAAATCTGCTTGGAAAGTGGAAACGGCAGAATCATAATGGCAACTCCAATATTCAAAACGGATGCCGCTGCCGCATAGCTGAAAAGTAGACTTTGCCCGGCAAAACGGCAACACGAGTATTCAAATGGACGCTCGCGTATGCCTGAGCTTAATTCGACAGGTTAACGGAGCTGACGTCATCGCACACGTGATGACATCAGCTCTGAAAGCGTGAAATCTAAATAAATAGATTTAAAAATCGGAAATGAAGGGATGCCACTCGGGAATCGTGGCACCCCTTCATTGGGACCCCAAAACTCGGTAAAAACCGAGCAATTCGGGACAGTTGGGAGGTCTGGTTGGATGATGTAGGGATAGTGAATCATGAAGTACAATGGATTATCAAGGAGGAAGTAAGGATAGCTATGAAGAGAATGAAGAATGGAAAGGCTGTTGGCCCAGATAACATACCTGTGGAAGCATGGAGGTGTTTAGGTGAAATGACAGTGGAGATTTTAACCAGATTGTTTAATGAAATCTTGGAAAGCGAGAGGATGCCTGAGGAATGGAGAAAAAGTGTTTTGGTACAGATTTTTAAGAATAAGGGTGATGTGCAGAGCTGTAGTAATTACAGAGGGATTAAATTGATCAGTCACAGCATGAAGTTATGGGAAAGAGTAGTGGAAGCAAGGTTAAGAAGGGTTGTGATGATTAGTGATCAGCAGTATGGTTTCATGCCAGGAAAGAGCACTACAGATGCGATCTTTGCTCTGACAGTCTTGATGGAGAAGTACAGAGAATGTCAGAAGGAATTGCATTGTGTTTTTGTAGACTTAGAGAAAGCATATGACAGGGTGCCTAGAGAGGAGTTGTGGTACTGTATGAGGAAGTCAGGAGTGTCAGAAAAGTATGTAAGAGTGGCACAGAATATGTACGAGGGTAATGTGACAGCGGTGAGGTCTGCGGTGAGAGTGACGGATGCATTTAAGGTGGAGGTGGGGTTACATCAAGGATCAGCTCTGAGCCCTTTCTTATTTGCAATGGTGATGGAGAGGTTGACAGACGAGATCAGACAGGAGTCCCCATGGACTATGATGTTTGCAGATGACATTGTGATCTGTAGGGAGAGTAGGGAACAGGTTGAGGAGACCCTGGAGAGATGGAGATATGCTCTAGAGAGAAGAGGAATGAAAGTCAGCAGGACTAAGACAGAATATATGTGTGTGAATGAGAGGGAGGATAGAGGAATGGTGAGGATGCAAGGAGTAGAGGTGGTGAAGGTGGATGAGTTTAAATACTTGGGGTCAATAGTTCAGAGTAACGGTGAGTGTGGAAGAGAGGTGAAGAAGACAGTACAGGCAGGATGGAGTGGGTGGAGAAGAGTGTCAGGAGTGATTTGTGACAGGCAGTACCTGTAAGAGTGAAAGGGAAGGTCTACAAGAGGGTAGTGAGACCAGCTATGTTATATGGGTTGGAGACAGTGGCATTGACAAAAAGGCAGGAGTTTGAGCTGGATGTGCCAGAATTAAAGATGTTAAGATTTGCACTGGGTGTGAGGGTGGACAGGATTAGGAATAAGTATATTAGAGGGTCAGCCCAGGTTGGAAGGTTTGGAGACAAAGCCAGAGAGGCACGATTACATTGGTTTGGACATGTGCTGAGGAGGGATGCTGAGTATATTGGGAAAAAGATGCTAAGGATGAAGCTACCAGGTAACAGGAAAAGAGGAAGGCCTAAGAAAAGGTTTATGGATGTGGTGAGAGAGGACATGCAGGTGGTTGGTGTGACAGAGCATGATGCAGAGAACAGGAAGAAATGGAAACAGGTGATCTGCTGTGGCGACCCCTAACTGGAACAGCCAAAAGAAGATGATGATGATTGCCTTCATGTTATAACATTAAAAATATTTATTCAACTTTTATTTAAATTCATTTAAACATTTACTAAGTCATAATTATACTGGAATATAACTGAATGACATGAACTATGTCTGAGCACGAACCTTTTTGTACACTTCTATAATTGATTAGAATTAAACTAATGGATTTGCATACTAGAACATAAAAAACAATAATCTTTGTGTTATAACTCAATTATAATTGAATGTCATGAAATAGGGACATATACACCATACATACGTATATCCATTGCAGTCCTATGGGGGGATGTGCAAGGGAGCTTTGTGATAAACATCACTCACTTCCACAAAAGGTATTCTCCTATTCCTACACATTTTTCTTGCAGGTTTCTGTGTTCAGGCTCCAGTCTGCACTGAAGACTCTTGTTTAAAGCTAACAACCTGGATATGCACAGCCCACTCCTTGACAGAAGTAAGCTGCCGTACCCTCATCATTGTTCGCCTGCACCTTGTCCTCCACTCCTGATACATTAATCAAATCCAGCTTACCTGGGACATAATCAGTGTTTTATCTCTGTGTGCCACAAAACTGGCTAGCATTTGTTAAATATTTGGTGTGCATAACCCAGGGTTAACGAAACGTAACTGATGAAAATGATACTGAGGTTAAATACACACAACTAAAAAAGTAAAACTCACTTATTGTGGCACAACTTATCAAAACAACAATTAGGTGCTGAATGTAACACTGTAGTCTGGAAGCACCTGTACATTATACCTGACTTAGACTCTGCATTTAATCACTTCAACAACATCCTTTTGGATATGCTTAATAAGTATGCTCCAGCTAGCCTTACCAGAATCAGAAACAAAGGTATTTCTTAGATCACCATCTCTGTCAGGATAATCATGGAAACCAGAGATTTAGCAGAGAAAAGGTACCAAAAGACAGTCAGCTGGATTCACGATGGCTTGCAGGCAGTGTACGAGTAGAGTAAGACTCCATGCAGCCATCATGTCCGACGAGCGATCCAGGAACAGCTTGTAGGGGCGTGTAAGAGAGCTCCTAAAATGTCTCCTACACGGTCCGAGCAGGAGCCGTGTTAGCTGCAGAAATGTACTCAGTTGACAACTGAGTACCGTTCTGCAAATAGCACAATGGATCCTTGTCAGCTCCAAATAAAGGTTGCATATGGTTGAGGAAGCATGCCAATGGCCAAATATACGGCCATTGGAAAAGTTCCCAGATGCAAAATTAAAATAAAAATACCTTTTTTCCGGCGATTTCCAATGTTTAAGCATACCGCAGCACCGCGCAAACGGGGTGCGCTAAAAAAAATCATAAAATAAGAAAATAAAAGCCACAAATGTGGAATCTATGAACACTGTTAAATTACAACGTAAGGGAATAGCAGGCTGAAGACAACATGGCCACCGGGTAGGGGTTGCTAAGAGGAGAAGCCCAGTCTAAGACATGTAACCAAGCATTAGTAGGCAATCCTATGTAAATGAGTGTTAGGATAGTGAATCGCACTTTTACATAGCAAATGAGCACAGTCAGTGGAGTGTAGGAGTAGGATATGGTGAGTAACAGAGTAGGAGATAGGTGACATCACAAGGGGGGTATGTATGAAAGTAGTGAAGCTCATAGGAGCAGAGTGGCATGTGTTAGCTGTCAGTTAGATATCATGGAAAGAGGTATGTCAACAGGTAGGCCAGGGAAAGCCAAGAAATGGAAGGTGTATACTGTGGATAACACCAAAGTTTCTTGCTGAGCAGGTATGCATGCGTGTGCGCACCTGTAAACCCGAGTAAGACAGAGTACGTGTGAAAGCATGAGTGCATGCGTTTAAGCCAGAGTAAGCATGTATAAGGCTGTTTAAAGACCTGTAAGTGCGTTTGCGCTGGTGTGCGCACATTTTAACCCAAATAAGCAAGTTGTGGTCCGTCTAAGCATGTGTGCGCGCGTGTGAGCTGCTGTGAGCGTGTCTGCGCTTGTATGCGCGTCGCTCCACCCTGAGGAAACTGAAAGGAAAAAGGAAGCACAACAAATAGTCGGAAGCTACCAGGGAATACTAGTAGAGCTAGCAGGTGAAAACAATCAGTATCAGGCAATTAAACAGGCAGAACACTAGCCCATCCCAGCACTTAAAACTCTGCAAACAACAGTGCAGTTTGTTACTCTCAAGAGACACTGCAACACTGGAGTAAGCTACTAGAAGTGAAAACTGAAAAACTACACTCAGACAAAAAATGCTAGGGGCTGCCATTGCTGTTATAAGGCAACATATGCAACATGCTGAGGGTGGTGACAATGCAAATGCTGTCAGACAACCCACAGTGAGGAGACGGAGAAGAGTGTACAGGCCCAGGGTCATCTACCAGTGGTTACATGAGCTGGAGATAGTGGAGCGCTATAGAGTGGACAGAGACCTCCTGCAGCAAATTGTTGAGCTGTGCAGGCCACGCCTCACACACAGAACCAACAGAGGGGGACCCATCCCAGTGGAAACCAAGGTATGTGCTGACCTAAGAATACTAGCAACAGGTACCTTCCAGAGACCAACTGGTGATATGATGGGGATATCACAGGCATCAGCATCCAGGGTACTGCACCAGTTCCTGGATGCCATATCAGCACATGTCGGTGGTCATGTATATTTCCCCAATTCCCGTGAGGTATTGGCCAGTAATATGCGTCTCTTCCAGCAAATAGCAGAATACCCTGAGGTAGTGGTTGCAATAGACTGCACGCATATACGCATCAAAGCACCAGCCAGTGAGTGGGGTAGGGCCTACATTAACCGCAAGGGCTTCCCCTCCATCAACTGCCAGGTCGTGTGTGATGCCCAGGGCATAATAATTAATGTGTGTGCTGGCTGCCCTGGAAGCTACCATAATTCTCATATCTGGCATCTGACGCAGCTGTACCAGACATTTGCCAATGGGGACATCCCACATGGTCACTTACTGGGGGATGCAGGCTATGCACTGGAGCCGTGGCTGATGACACTCATCAGAAAAGCACACACACCTGAACAGGAACACCATAATGAGGCACATGCACAAACACGAAATGTAATTGAGCGTGTGTTTGGGTTTCTCAAGTCACGGTTCCGGTGCCTGGACACATCTGGTGGAGCCTTACAATACTCACCAACTACATGTACCCAAATTGTCATGGTATGTGCTATGCTACATAATATGATTCTGCGAAAACAGCTGCAGCAGGACCAGCATAGGCCTGGGCCAAACAGCCCCCCCACCATTGCCAAGGCCATCACAGGCAGAGCGTGACTCGGAGGAGGAACAACCTGAGCCTGCCCCAGTAGGCAGAAGGAGGTGTGCCAAGTATGCCTTGGCCTTGGTAAAGAGGCAATGCATAGCACATACACTGGCTCAGTAGGAACCCTGGAAATGATACCTCTCTGGCTCCCACATATAGTGAAAGGGATGCCTAAGTTGGCACAACCTGCTTTCAAACATGTGCAGGGAGTGTAGTATGTGTATCCGACATAGGCAGCTCTGCAGCACCACCTGAGGCATGATTGCCATGTGTTAAGCAATGTAAGGTAGTGCTAAACAGCATTTACCACCATGTAGTATATGCAAACTTGATGACCTTGAGTATCATCCTACCCTCACCAGACATGATGCCACAATATGAAGACAAGATGATCAATTACAACAATTGGCTTAAGTATTGGTGTCAGTGAAAGGGGATCCAATGCCTGTCAGCCTGGGATGACATGCTCGACAAGACATGATGCTTCGCTAGGGATGGCTTTCACCTGTCACCTGTGGCCTTTTGGATATTGCCAAAGGCTCCTGTCACCCCCATAGTGCCCTTTTTAGGTAAGGTTCAAAAGACAAACCCACCTCCATAGGTATCACAAGGGATAAGAAACTAGACGTAATGCTACTCAATGCCAAAAGTCTAAACTGCAAGATGCACGCACTCCAAACTCTCCTCAGCATGGAGAATGTTGATATATGTGCAGTAACAGAAACCTGGTTCAAGGCTCCCAAGAGCACCCTAGCACTAACAGGTTACACCTCATACCATGCTTTACAGCCACAAAACATGGAACAAACTACACAAGGAGGGTGAGTATCAATATTTGTCAAAGATACCCACACCCCCAGGGTGGTGGCACAGCATGAAGCATCAGAGACGATCCATGTGTAACTAACCGCCTTCCAGTTCATAGCCTGCTACAGACCACCCTCCTAAACCCAGGAACCACACTTGGCTGACTGGAGAACACATGAAAATATGAAGGTCTCCCCAAACACCATTATATTGGGTGACTACAACTACCCAAACATAGACTGGGAGCATTACCCTAGCTGCAACACCCTAGCTCAAAGGTTCCTAGAATTTATAAACCCAAATGCTATGGAACAACTTGCTATCACTCCCACAAGAGGGGAAAACATACTGGACCTGATCATCACCATGGGGACTCTATGCCCAAGACCAGAAGTGTATCTCTCACTGGTAAGATCAGACCGTAGAGTAATCTCACTGGATATTCACATCCAGACCCCAGCCCATGGCCAGAAAACCACAGTGACAAATTTTCACTAAAGCAAATGTCACACTCCTCAAAACTGAGGTGGAATCCTTCACAGCCCTTGTGCCTGTGGAAAATATGGCCCAGACCTCAGAACCCTTTATAAACACATTCTATGAACACCTTCAGGAATGCATGGATCATGCAATCCCAAGTAAAACCAAGATCCAATCCTCCAAAGGCAGGCATCTGGTCTGGTGGACCCCAGCCATAAAAAAACATACAATACAAGGAGGAAGCTACTATTTGATAGAGCAAAATCCCAAAAAGGGAAGGCATCTCTGATCAGTATTATTGAAAAACTACGGCCACACATAAAATCGTCTAAGGCCATCTTTGAGATAAAAATTGTACAGGACACTAAGGATAATCACAAGACTTTCTTTAGTTATGGTAGGAACCTGGGTGGGAATTCCCAGATATGCTCAGAATTAGTCCAAAATGACAAACAATACACCAAACCCACAAACATTGCCAACATCCGAGCTGACAGATTCAGTGCAAACTTCTCCCCCCCCCCCACCAAAAGGGCAAATATCTATCCAGCAAAGTGCTGGCCCCCTGACATCTCAGATGCTCAGCTAACAGCCAGCATCTACAAAGCAAAACACACAGCATCAATGGGACTAGACGGTGTCCTGGGCTGTGTCCAACATAAACCCCAAGAAGAATTGAACACAAACAAAACCACTGTTCAATCTCAGCCTTACCACAGGATATGTACCCAAAGAGCAGTGTACAGCAACAGTGGTCCCTCTCCACAAAGGTGGTGCCTCAATGGATACTGCAAACTATTGGCCCAGAAGCCTGACTAGCTTGGCTTGCAAAGCTATGGAAAGGATCATCATGGACCTCAGAAATAAAGATATTGGGGACCTACAGACACTGGATCCTACACAGTTTGGCTTTGTTAAGGGCAGATCCTGCCTCTTAAACCTGGTTGAGTCATTTGAAACAGTCACCAAGGCCATTGACGAGGGTAGGGTAGTCCACACAGCCTACCTGGACCTCGCAAAAGCCTTCCATACAGTACCCCACTTGGTCATTATAGATAGGCTCACCAGCTTCAATATAAACCCCTATGTCACTAGATGGGTTGCAAACTGGCTCAAGGACAGAACCCACATGGTCAGAAATGCTGGAGCCATGTCAGACCCCAAACCAGCTACAAGTGGCATCCCACAAGGCTCAGTCCTGGGACCCCCCTTGTTTGGTATATATTTCTCGGAGGTACAGGCCAACACAGAAGGACTGTGGGTGAACAAGTTTGCAAATGACTGCAAACTGGGTGCCATAATCGACCCTCCAGCTGACACAAGCATCCTACAAAAGGGCCTCATAGAAACAGACAACTGGTGCCAGAGCCATGTTCTCAAGCTAAACGCAAAAAAGTGTATAGTCATCCCCTTTGGCAAAAAAAAAGTGCCCACAAATTACCACATAGGTGGTAACCCATTAAGTATGAAAGAAGTGATAAGGGACTTGGGGACCCAAGTTGATAGCAATCTCTCATTTGACAACCACATGGCCAAAGTGTTTAGAAAAACATTTCGTATAGCCCACCTAATCATGAGGGTATTCACATCTAGATCAGGGGAGGTCATTGTGCCTCTTTACTCATCCCTCATCAGGCCCATAATTGAGTACAATGCCCCTTGTGGGATGTACCTTATCAGACACCTGCAGCAGATGGAAAAATCCACAAAAGTACCTCACCAGGAGGATCAAAGGGCTCAAACACATGCCATTTGCTGCCCAGTTAAAGAAACTGCAGCTCCATTCAGTGGCATACCACCTGCCCAGAGGTGATCTGTGCCTGATGTATAAAGCCATGTCCAACCTGGAATCAATGGACATGCTGCACCTTGGAAAATCAGAATCCCATCAAGCTACGCGCTCAAGAGACCTGAACCTCAGGACTGAAATAAATAGGACATGCTGGAATGACAGATTCATAACCCAGAGGCTCCCTACACTCTTGAGTAAACTCCCACTCCAGGTTAGCCAGAGTCCCTCATTGACTCTCTTCAAAAGGAATCTGGATGAGTGGATGGGATATTGTAGGTTTACCCTGGGTATCACTTCTATGTCACTGTTAGACAGAGGCACAGTATACTAACCTTGAAAAATGTCATGGCAAACTCCACTTAAAATGTGTGTTGAAAGCCAAACACACTCTGGCTAGGATTATAAATGCCCTAGGGCAGATAGCCTAGTATGAACCTATGAAGAGAATCACACACACCAACTAGTACAACTGTGGTCAATGTGGAGTAATGTTTGGCAATGTCCACCCAAGTTGGTGAATACACAGCAATGTTGGACAAGCCTGGTTTAAGTAGGCCATAGCTGAACAAAATGCAAAATGCTCATAGTTGCCCAACTGACCCTTAACCAGTCTGGTTTGCTCAGTATGAACATTTAAAGCAGTGATGGGACTCAAACCCATGATACTGTGCACCATAGTGAAAGTACTGAACCAGTACACCATGACAGTATTGCAGTGTTCAGCCAGTATGAAAGAATGTTGACAAGTCTTTGCAAACTATCCCATGGAAACCCTGCAGGCACAGCATAATCCCTGTTGAGTTATGACACAAAGGAGTCTGGCAGTAAGAACACAACATGACTTCCAACACACACAGTATAAATGTCAATATTGGTCATGTTCACACACAGCCACAAATGTAGTGGACTTCAGATCACAACATATGGAAAGGTCACACTGGGCATGCTCACACACTTGGATACATGAGACATATGTCAGGCAACAAATCATGGAAAGCCTTAACTGGGCATGCTCACACACTTAGGCCATGTTTGAGTATAGCAGTCAGCCACACATATCTGGCAGTTGTATGCGTTAAGCCAGGAACCTCCCACGATACAGCAATCTGCCCTGTGCACACAGTTAAATGACAACAGACACATATATTAATATACTGGAACCCTGTCATGATTAAACATGTTACACAGATACACAAGTTGTTCATAGAAACTGGGAAAGCTACGGCAATAAAGACCTGCAAACAGTATCAGCAACAGATATTGTGCATTCCCAACATAAACATAGGTGCAGAGGTTGATACTAGGCTGTCTGCCCTAGGGAATTTATAAGCCTAGGCAGAGTGTATTTGGTGTCCGCCTCCCCAGTAGAGTAGCCTACTGTGCCTCTGTAAAGTAGGTCACAGAAGGCACCCTTTATGGCTAGTTTGCTGTGCCTCTGTCAAGCAGGGACAGAGTGGAGATCCCAGGGGTGATTTTGCAATCTCCCATCCATGCGGCTGGATTTTGCTGGAAGAGGGTAGGCGAGGGGCTATGTCTAACTTTAATCGGGATTCAATTCCAGAGTGAGGGGAGCCTCTGGGTAATGAATCTGTCCCTGCAGCATGTCCTATGTAGTTTTGTGCTGAAGTTTAAGTCCCTGGATTGTGTAGCTCTAAGGATCTTGGATGTTATGAGGTGGAGCATGTCCATTACTTCTGGGTTTGACATGGCTGTGTACGTCAGGCATAGATTACCTCTGAGTAGAGGTTAAGCAACTGAGTAGAGCTGGAGATCCTTTAGTTGAGCTGCATAGGACATGTGTGTAGCCCATGATCCTCTTGGGGAGGTAGAAGTACTGTTGTGGACACTGTAGTTGCTGCAGGTGTTGGGTAAGGTACACCCCAAAAGGGCCATTGTAGTCAAACATGGGCCTGATCAGTGACTAGTAGAGGGCCACAATGACCTCCCATGATCTACATGCAAACCCCCATGTGATAAGGAGGGCTATATAAAGGTCTTTGCAATGACTCTGTCAATGTGATTAGCAAAGGAGAGGTTACGATCTATGTTGGTCCCCAAATCTGTAAATACATCTTCTGTACTTAATGGATTACCATTTATGTGGTGATTTGTGTGCACCTTGTTTTCCCCAAAGGGGATGACTATGCATGCTTAGCATTTAGCACGAGGCCATGGCTCTGGCAACAAGCATCCATCTCTGTGAGATCCTTTTGGAGGAAGCATGTGTCAGCTGCAGTGTTGCTTATGGCCCCCGGTTAGCAATCATCTGTGATGTTTGTTAGACATAATCCCCCCGTGTTAGTCTGAACCTCAGAGAAGTACATACCAAACAGGACAGGTCCCACAACTGAGCCCAGTGAGACACCAGTTGTAACAGTTCTGGAATTGGACATGGCACCTGCAATTCTGATCATGTGGGTTCCATCCCTGAGGCAGATAGCAACACATCTAGTGATATAGGGGTTGATATTTAAGCTGGTAAGCATATGTATGATGCCTGAGTGGGGTATTGTGTTGCAGGCTTCTGCAAGGTACAGGTAGACTGTCTGAACTACCTTGCCCTCATCCATGGCTTCAGTAACTGTTTCAAAGATGTGAACTATGTGTAAGAGGCAAGATCTGCCCTTAAAGCCGAATTGTGTATGATCCACTGTCTGGAGGCTCACAATGTTTTGATTATGACTTCCATGATAATACGCTCCATAGCTTTTTCTACCACACTAGTCAGGCTTATGGGGTGATAGTTCCTGTGGTCCGTTGTGGCACCACCTTTGTGGAGTGGGAGCACTATATCTGTATGCCATTCTCAGGGTACATATCCTGTAGTAAGGCTAAGTTGGAAAAGTGACTTAGAGTGAATGTTCAGTTCTACTCAGAGCTCGTGTAGGACACAGCCTGGGACACCGTCCGGTCCCATACATATGCTGTGTTATTTGCTGTGGAGAGGGCACCTTTCACCTGTGTATCTGTGATGTCAGGGAGGTTACATTCATTTGGGATGGGCATCTGTACCCTTGGGGGGTAAGGGGGGGGGCGTTTGTGCAGACTCTGTCTGCCAAGGTGTAGGCTATGTCCGTAGGTTTGGCATATTTTGTGCTGTTATGCAACAATTTAGAGCATATCTGGGTTGTTTCCACACATATTCCTGACATAACTAAAGAAGGCCTTGTGATTATCTGTAGTGTCTGGTCAATTTCACTGTCAAAACGTGCAAGTGATGATTATATGAGGGATTGAAGTGTCTTGCCAATACTGTTCAGAGATGTCCTCCCTCTGTGGGATATTACTCTGTTATTTAGTAGCTTCCTCCTTCTGTTGTACAGCTTATATATGGCCGGGGTCAACCAGACAGGTCTCCTGTTTTGGAGGAGTCATGGTTTTATTTGGGATAGCATGATCAATGCATACCTGCAGGTGCTCATACAATGCGTTTGTAAAGGATTCTGCAGATTGGGCTTTCTTATCCTCCAGCACGGGGCCTTTGAAGTATTCCACCCCAGTCTTCACAAGTGCAAAGTCTGCTTTTGAGAAATTCTTTACAGTGATTTCCTTGTCTGGGTGTGGGGACCGGATATGGATGTCCAGGGAAAGTTGTTTATGGTCTGATCTTAACAATGAGGGGTCTACCTCTGGTGTGGAACATAGAGTCCCCATGTTGGTGATGATCAGGTCCAATATGTATTCCCCCTTGTGGGTGTGGTGACTGGTTGTGCCATAGCACATGGATCCACAAATTGTAGTGGCTGTAGGGTGATGTTGTTGAGGGCCTGAGTAGTATCCCCAGTCAATATTTGTGTACCTGACGTCAACCACTATAATGGTGTGTGTGAAGACCTCCATATCCTACACTGTTCCCAGGAAAGCCAAGTGGGTATGGGGGGGGGGGTGGTCTGAACTACACACCAAACCAAAAGGCAGTTTTGCACAATGGTAGCTGTATACATATGGCCTGTCATGCTTAGTGCAGTGATACCAACCCAGAGGTGTGTGTATCTGTGATGTATATGGATACACCCCCTACTTGTGTTGTGTGTTAGAAGTCCTGTGGTCACGAAGCATGGTATAGAACATAACCTGGCAGTGCCAGTGTGCATGTGTGACCCTGAACTAGGCGTCTGTTAATGCACAGATATTGTTATCCCCCATACTGAGGGATAGTAAGAGGTGTACATTCCTCTTTGGAAAGACTGATGATGTCAGCACCCTATAAATACAGCAGGAGAAGGGAAATCATCCAGTAATGCGAATAGCGCGCTGTGCTAATGCTTCTCTCTCAAGTATCATAACATAGTTAGGTACGGGTTTGAATCCTGCAAACGCTGTGTGTGTGTGTGTGGGGGGGGTATGTATGCATGCAATTCTCTGTGAAAGGAATGGCCTTTTGAAGACTGGGATAACACACTAAAAGATGTACATTCCTCTTTGGAAAGACTGATGATGTCAGCACCCTATAAATACAGCAGGAGAAGGGAAATCATCCAGTACTGCGAATAGCGCGCTGTGCTAATGCATCCCTCTCAAGTATCATAACATAGTTAGGTAGGGGTTTGAATCCTACAAATGACGTGTGTGTTTGTCACACAGTTTGTCAATGTGTTGTGTGTCTTGCTTTTATTATTGTATGACATATTATTATAACAGTAATTTCAATGCACACATCAGGTATGTGTGTGCCACATACAGATATGTGCCTGTGACCTTTAATAGTTCCTGTGTGTGAAGCCTGCCTCATATGATTACAGTTGTTACCTTTGCCAGCATGTGCCACAGCTTACCAGACCTTAGGCCATACATGTATGTTGGTGACAATGCAGGATACTGCAGTGATCTGTGTCCTAGGCCAACTATGTGACACACACCCATGAAAGCTTTGATAGATTAATGTGGGTGAGGGTTCATATGTCTGGAGTATATGTCAGACATGTTAAAACACAGCAAAGTCTGTGAGTGATGGACATCCAGTGTAGGTGTATGTATGGCAACTGTTGCCGATATGCATACAGACACCGTCTTGCTTAGGTGATACACCGGGGGACTGCAGAATACCTTTGGAAATGTGAATATCACAGGATAGACAAGATAACACTTGTCCACATGTACACACCATTACCCGTTCTACACGATGGGTGCTACCACCTACATGGTACTGTTGGAATACTATGTTAACTACATTCCGATGACAATGCTACAGTTGCGTTACAGCAATACAGCATGGCTTGGACAACAGGTATCTGTCTGTATGATACCCTTGTGGTGGTTAGGTGTGTCATGTGTAGAATGCATTGTAGACCACTGTATGCATTTGCAGTCGTGGATAGACATATCTGTAGTGTGTTGACATGTACGTGAGACTGCTATATGCCAAAGAGTATTGTTCCCAGGAATGTGTGGGGCTCAGTAAGAATGGCTACTGGTATAGTGTAGTACTGCAGGAATATCACTGACACCAGGTTCCTATATCTGTGTATCAGTTGAGGAGACACCATGTAATGACCATGGAATGTCAGGCTATGTAGGCTGTGTATAGTACCAGACTGCAGACCATTGACATATGGAAACCGTATCACCCACAGCATACTGTTAAACCATGTCATGTTCCATGCTAACCATGTTCACAATTGTACACCTGCAACTCTGTGCTGAAAACATCACACATGTACTGTCCACACCCCAACACATGCAGGCACAGGTACACACAACAGCCATGTAGCACATGTGCAGACAGTACACTCTGGGAATTAACACTAGTGTATACAAAACTACAATGACAATCATAGTTAATGCATCATGCATACTCGAATATACCCACAACGATATCATTACACTGTACTGTTAACAACATGATATTATTACTACAGTGCTATGTGGTTACCAAGTGCATCAGCACCATGCTATCCTGTTCCTGCATCAATGTTACAGATGGCAGGAGGTGGCACAGTTTCATCATATGCACAGGGTGTGTACTTGGTTTGCCAGAGTCTGCCATTGACTCATCCAATCAACATGTATGTGTGTGTGTGTTAGTGAGGGACAACAGTACAACATGGGGCAATGTTGATGCGATGTGTGCATGTATGTGTTAGCCCTAGGTGTTAGCATTATGTGTGTGTGTATGCTTGCACACAGTTCCACCACGTGGCTGCCATATACGGGTGTTTGTAGACAGCCACAGACTGTACCTGCCAGGTCATACAGATCACTGTCTCTGGCCACGGACACTGTACCTGTGCCTGGCAGGGGTGCTACAGACAGTATCAGGTACTAAGCCAGACTGGGTACTGTCATCAGAAGCAGTGGGTTGTTGACTGGACACATGTCCCTGCTGGGACTGTCCAGAGCCACGTGCATGTGGTCTTCTAGGACGGTGTAATGACAGCACAGACCCAGTATTGCTGGGGCTGGTACTGGCACTATGGGAGCGGCTGCCGGTTTGTTGTCGTCCGTGATGACTGCCAGCTGATGATGTTGCTGGCATACATCCATGTCGACGCCTCAACCTTCCTGCACTGTCCTGGCTCCTGGACATGTAGTTGTGGAAGAGATCTAATGTGTCCCCTCAACTTCTATCAATGACCTCGCTGATATTACGGATGGCAGCTGCAACATCACGCATAGTGTCATTCATAGCGGTATGATGTGCTCTAAGCTCCCTCAGACCCTGTCTGGTGTACCGTTCCATACGTGCCTGTGCCTGCATTACAGCCCAGAACATGGCTGAGGTTGAAAGACCTATGTGGGCATGTCTGACAGGGGCAGTACGACCATGGATGCTTCCACGAGAACCCCTGGACATCTGCCTGTGTGGTACCATGTCAGGAATCTGGCCATGGCTGCTGTGTACCAAACTACCCTGGTCAATGCCCATTGTATGTTGTCCCTCAGCTAAGGACATTGGTGACAATGGATGTATCAGCAGGATGACTGTGCGCATTGATGGGGTTGACTGCTGTGTAGTGTCGATTGGCTGACCAACGACAGACCCTGTGACATCTCCCTGTGCCATTACACATGTATCATCATTATCACTATCCCCAGAAGTGGCTTCAGGTTTCCCTGCTGCACTCCACTAGAGCAACATCAGAACCTGTGAGAGGAAGATAGGAAACACAGTTTACAAATGTGTACATGATGTTGGCACACAGGCATACATGCACACAGATACACATACGCACATGCACACAGGCACACATGCGCACAGGCACACTCCTCAGTACAGCAGATACAAACACAGGCACACCTGCAATCCAACACATACACAATACTGTTTGAGGGTGGGTGACAGTATCACAAGGAAAAACATCACTGCACACGTCAGCATGCAGATTATGTGTTACACAGGAACATGCAGTTCAAGTGTAGACAGCCCTTGTTAATAACAGTATACATGTACATGATGGTTGTGTGTAGTTGTTCAGTGACTGTCTCCACCCTGGGACACAATGTGTACAAGGACATAACAATGCTGTGCAAGTGTTACAAGCTGTGGGTGCATATATTTGCACACACACACACACAACACATGACGGTGCTATGCAATAACTGCTATGTGTACTTTTGTGGTCAGTGTATCTGGATGTGGTGTAGTAACGGGAGCCATGATCAACATGCTTCTTGTGGTCAGTCAACAATAATAATGTGTACCAGACAGGCAGCTAGCATGCTGTACCTGAAGTGCAGTAACATGACTACATCCACAATTACACAGCCACTTGTTAAATGGGTGTGTAAGGTGGCCAATAGTGAGCATTGCCTAACATGAATGTATTATTTGTTCAAGACTGTTGCACAAAGACATGGTAGGCCTCTACCCCTCAGGTGTATTATGTGTGCTGCATAGAGGATAAGTGGGATACTGAAGGGTGGCCATACAGCATGTGTCATAATTGGACATGTGTAGCAGGCTAAGGTGTAGTGTCTATGCCACACATGTGTGTGTTGTGTACATGTGTATCAGGTATGCCTATACAATGTCCAGTACTGTGTTGCCACACATGTGTGTCATGCTCTGTGTATTGCATGTGAGTGAGGCAGCTACTGAGAATAATGTGATATGCATAGTCTCACAGCAAACATGCACAGCATGCATTATGTGTAGGTGTTACATGTGCACACACTACACCTCCATATGACATGCACATGCCATTAGCAATAGTATTGTTATTACACACTCACCAGCATGGATTGGCTGCCTTGCTGTCACTCCAGAGGGACCTGCAAAAATATGACAGTGATTGCCAGTGACCACAACTGTGCCATTGATACTGTGAGTATGATAAAGTACAGTAGTACAACAGGTGGCCTTCACAGGTGTAGAGATTATGCTCAGAAGATCAATCTTGCAGAAGAATAGGCGGGTTAACAGCTACACACACAGTACACATCTCACACACGCATAAACTACCAGTACAGAGAACAGTCAACTACAGATATGGCATGTTACCTGCACACTCCATTTCAACATGCTGGGTGGCTCCAGCCTCCATGATGACACATGTTTGTGGATGTTGTTGTTGGTGGCCTGGAGCCACAACACTTAGGAGGTGCTCCTCCACACTGGTGAGGGGGGGTGGATAGGTACCCCACAACCTGTGGCAAGCTGTTGTCTGTGGATATCAGACACACGCTGCTGGACATGTCTAATTAAATCACTGCAGTGATGGCGTACCTGCTCATATGCCCGGTTATGCATGCCTATGTCATTTACCCGACGGACAAGATCTTGCCACAGTGCAGCCCTCTCATGCTGGTTCTGGTTGGTCCTGGAAAACAGCACAGAGAAATTCTGCACCAGGTTCTGGTGGATCTCCTGATCCTCTGCTGCTGTATAAGGTGGGTTACGCTGATGCACCATCACCCTGGAAGGAAAAGAAAAATATGTGAGCAAGTCATGCGGCACACTTAATATTCTAATGTACTGATATCACTTAACTGCCATATATAGCATCTGTCTGTATCAGGGGATACACATGTTCGATACCACATATCAGTGCTCAGCCCACAACTGTCTGACAGTGCCTGCCACACTTCATACAACAAACTAGTATACACCAGCACTCGGCACACTGTTTGGGATACAATGCACAACCTCACACTGGGGGTATGTATCAAGCTAATGGGTGATGAATATTGTCATCCCATGCAATGAATGCAATGCACATTTAACAGTTTAAACGGTAATCCACCCTAGTCTTTGATGCCATAACCCTACCTGACATATGTGCACAGTTGTTAATATAGCCAGCATACTGCTGTCACAATGTATACATGCTGCCAGGTACACACACATACCCTGTAACACATGTGATTGCGGCCATGGTACAGGCATCATTACACACACATTACACATACATACAACACACAAATGTATGACGACACAGATGAGCATTAACTCTGTACCTTATAGTACTGTGTGCCCCTACTTACACATACCTATGCATGAGGTATGCAATCTGTGCAGACTACAGGAAACACACCAGACAGTGTTACCAGGGAATGTGAACATACACCATACTGTAGTGTTTAGGCCTACAACTTCAGGTAGTACAACAGTTCATATGTGAGCTGGATTCAACAACAGTACCACTTACTGAGCATACATGTATTGCTTCTGCCTACGATGGGATGCCACAGTCGTACACAGGGAACTATAACACAACATATGCCAATCTACTATGTTTGCATCCCAATAACTGACACATCTTTGTCTGGCCTCACACCTACGACACAAACTACCATGACAGACACAAACCCACGCTAAGCTATCACACCTTTACAGACCTTGCACACATTCAGTGTCACACTCATTCAACCTCACATAGCTGGTATTGCACTGAGTACGTGTGTGTGTGCATTGTGTCATAGGTAGGTACTATGCTATTGGCCCTGGGCCTAGGGCAGCCTAGCCATATGCTACCCTGCCCTTTGGGACACATGTAATGTGATTTTACTTGT